>NC_132890.1:3339842-3484842 GCF_030463535.1 Salminus brasiliensis
CCAGTGAACACGGTTCTTCCACTGCTCCACAGCTCCTCAATGCTGGGGGGCTTTATACCCCTCTATAGCCCACGCCTGGCATTATTAGGCAGCATGGTGGAGAGAAGAAGGTGCTCCACAGAGTCCTATTCTATTGGCAGTGCTTCTCTGCAGGGACTAGACGAGCCGTGTGTGTGCATTTGTACATCTGTGACAGCAATGGGTGCAGCTTAAAGTAGCTGAATGCATTCATTAGAAGGGGTGTCCACAAACATTTGGACATATAAGGAGCCTGACTGTAAGCCTCGAAGTCTAAACCAGTTTATACAGCCGTGCACCAGCTGTAGTGCGGCCGCACTGCATGAGTGTGTGGTAACAAGTGTGTGTGTGGAATCACTTAATGATCCCTTGATGACAGACGTAAAAACAATCTGTCTGCCTCTCTCTCTCTCTCTGTCTCTCTCTCTCTCTGTCTCTCTCGCTTCAAATGCAGTGCAATCAACAAACACAGCAAAGTCAGCCAGTGTTGAATTAGCATAGAAGTCCAGATGGACATAAGTGATACCTGAAAAGGAGAAATCAGCACTGAAACCAGGTTGGCTCTATAGGTTAAACCAATCAGCCATAACAATAAAACCACAGCCGGTGAATATCGATTGTCTGGTGTTCCAATGGCGCCTGTCAAGAGGTAGGATCTCTTGAAGTTCTTGATGTGTTAAAGCAGGAAAAATGACCAAGTGTAAGAACCTGAGACATTTATGGTATTTAGCTGACGCTCTTATCCAGAGCGACTTACAAGGGTGCTCATACTACAGATTTGGGCCAATGTAGTGTTAGGAGTCTTGCCCAAGGACTCTTATTGGTGTAGCGCAGCATAGTCACCTAGACCGGGAATCGAACCCCAGTCTCCCACATGGTGTAATAGCTCACTGTTGCGCCACACCAACCAAACACCTTTGCCAAGAGATACTTTGCCAAGAACCAAATTGTGATGGGTCAGAACATCTCCAAAACATCAGGCAGGTCTTGTGAGGTGTTCCTGGTATGCAGTGGTCAGTACCCACCGAAAGTGCTCCAAGGTCCAAGGCTCACTGATGCTCATGGAGGCTTCACCTCACAACTTACATGACTTAAAAAGATCTGCTGCCAACCTTTGTTCTTGGTGCCAGATCCCACAGCAGGACACCTTCAGAGGTCTTGTGGAGTCCATGCCATGATGGATTGATCTGATCTCTCCAAAAGTTACTTAAGTACTCACATCCAAAATACACACCCGTGAATGACTGTAGAAGATGGTTCCACCCAGGCTTGATTAGTTGCTGTGTTTTATGTGTGGTGCTGAACGGACAGCTCCTTCAGCCATCCTGTTAAAGAAGCCCCCAATAAGTAGAAAGATGAGCAGATGTGTGTGAGTGTGTATCCCTGTATGTGCCTAAATGACACTATGCTAAAGTTCTGGTGGTGTTTTTGTTTTTTCTTTTGCAGTTTGGCTTCTGCTCGTGCTGTTAGAGGAAGGTTTCGCATCAACTCAGAATGGTAACGGTAGGTCCTTGTTAACCTTGTACCTTATACTGTTCCTTTGTGGGTTCCATTTATGGGCGGTATTGCTCAGACAGCAAGTCTAGGAGTCTAGGAAAGTGTTGGTGCTTTAAAGTCGATGTTTCTTGATGTTTCTGTTAATATCTTTGCGATAATGCAGCTCAGAATTACGGTTCAAACTGAATCTATAAAGCCCGCCCTTCGATTGAATATCATTTCCAGATCTCACATCTGGAGTTACAAGGCTATGAAGACAGGTAAAGATACTCATCTCTGCCTCTCCCCGTGTCTAACTGGTAGGTTAGTGTCTCTGGCAACTGTCTATGGTTTTGTATGAAACTGACCAATGGACACTCAGAAGCTTGTCTTTGCCTCTCGTCGTTTATGAACCATTTCATTCACACATCCCAAAAAAACGAAGAATTTCTTAAAATCTGCAGGTTTAGGGTCAGAGTATCTCTTCTCACAGTCCTCTTGGTCACATGGGGTCTCATTATAGAAAAAGCTGGTTTTAAAGGTGAATTTTAGGTGATATGCAAATGCACTTCGAGGGTTAAGAGCTGTTCTCAGATTTCCATGATATTCAAGTCAGGGGTGATGTGTGAGATTCCTTCAGAATGGGAACTCTATTTTGCAGGAATGTGGATGTGTGGATGTGTGTGTATGTGCCTCAGTTTGGTGTATAGCAAAGTTTAAAGGCACCCTATTGTACAGGTCGTTTATACCTAAATCAGGCCTCAGTCAGTGGTCAGTTTTTTAGCATGGGGCCATTGTGGGCTGGATATTGGCTGGATATTGCAACACTGCTGTGCTTGAAATTAGGTTGCCTACTATTATGCCTGTTGTTGTCACTGCTGTGCTGAGAATGGCCCACTACTCTAATAATTTCTGGGGTCAACAGTGGTCCTGTGGTGGTCCGTTACCATCAGAGACAGTGATTGTACACCTACTAAATGCTGTGTGTCTGCGGGCATAACATAAGAACAGCAGGCCTATAAGAAAATATGAGACATTTCATTCATATATTTATATATATATATATATATATATTACAGTTCCTATGCTAACTGTGTGTGTGTGTGTGTGTTACAGCATTGTCTGAGAATGTGGCTGAATCGAAAAAGCACCCATCCCAGTGTGGAACATGGGTGCGCAACCCTAACGGAGGAATATTCCACTCCCCAAACTACCCCAACACCTACCCACCTAACAAAGAGTGTGTGTATGTACTTGAGGGTATGTACAGTACCTGTCTCTCACTCTTTCTCTCTATCTCTCTCTCTCTCTCTCTCTCTCTCTCACACACACACACACGCAAACACACACGCTAATCATATAGCCCTTATTTCCTACCTTAACAATATACAGTATAACAGTATACTGTGCACCCCCCCACCCCCCCCACCCCTGTGTCCAGCTCTGCCAAGGAACAGGATCGAGCTGGTGTTTAATGAGAAGTTCTTCATCGAGCCGTCCTTTGAGTGCCGTTTTGATAACCTCGAGATCCGCGATGGACCGTTTGGTTTCTCTCCGCTGATTAACCGATTCTGTGGATCTCAGAGCCCGGGGACGGTCGCCTCCACTGGACGCTTCATGTGGATCAAGTTTACCAGCGATGAGGAGCTGGAGGGTATGGGCTTTCGAGTGGAATACACATTTACCATTGGTAAGCACCCCCCCTCCACACACACACACACACACTGTCACACACCAACACACACCCTTGAGTTTATGTTATTCATTGATTATTTATTAATATTTGTTTATTTGTTCTCTCTATATGCAGACCCTGACTTTCATCTCCACGTAGGAGGACTGTTGAATCCCATTCCGGGTATCTTATTTTCAGTTATCTTCTGTAATAAACACTACATGTCCAAATGTTTGTGGACACCCCTTATACTAAATGCATTCAGCTGTTTTAAGTTGCACCCGTTGCTCACCCAGCTTGTCTAGTCCCTGTAGAGAAGTATTGCCAATAGAATGATGAAATGGTGCAAGAATGATGGTGGTGGAGCTCCATCCACTACTTTTGGGATGAGGTGTGATCATCATCCAACATCCTGACCTCAGTAATGCTCTCCTGTCAGAAATCTGCTTTAGATTTCAGAAGAAACAGTAAATGAGCGGGTGTCCCAATACTTTTGTCCATGTAGTGTATATTATTTGAAATTGTGTAATAGAGTAATAATTGGTAGCTATTATTAGTATTATGTATTATTAACTATTGTTAATGGATGTAACGGGGTGGTAGCGGAGTGGTGCAACTATCAAAGCACTGGCCATATTATTAAGATAGCCAAGCTCTTTCTGGCTGGGTGGGATGATCCTCTCTCTCTCCCCTATCACACAGCAGAATGCCTAGCCAGTGCAGGCTTCTGTTAGCTGATCAGAACTGTAAAAGGACTGGCAGTTAGTGTTCTCCTCCAATTGTGATCAGCTGTCCAACGATGTTGTGTTACTGGCAGTTCACAAAAATGAGGTGGAGCTTCATGTGATTCAGATGAAGCACTGGTGGCATTCTCTGATAGTGGGCTGTCCTAGATACTGGGAGAGAACTGGACGCATTGGGCTGAAAATTGGGTTCACCAAAGCCTAAAAGAAGGAGGCCGCTGAGACTGGAAAAGTAGGCTATGCCATTTCCACATAAATAATACATATTACATCAACACCAAGTGCCAAAAGTAAGTAAACTGAAAGACAAAATTGTGCTAATGTGATGCATTTTGTATGAGCTACACATTTGAGTCCAGACCTTTTTTCAGTGTAGCTAACTTTTATAAGTGAACTCTAAGTGCTGTGTTTGTCCGAAGACTGAGCTGTGGGGCTCTCAGCCTATTGCATTAGATCCTCAGACCTCACACAGGTTGTTCAGTACGCTGTAAGTACTAGCATAGCACATCTGCAGCACCTCATCCAGCTGTGTGCCAGTACTCTGTACTGTATATAGGAAATGTAAAGGGTTCCTGCAAGGGGGCCTTTTTTAGTACAACTTGATTTTGAGGGTACCTACATAGAGACACTCCACAAAGCATTGAGTTCTATATTTAAAAACTTTACATTGCTTGTACTGCCAATAGAATAGGACTCTCTGGAGCAGATGAACATGAACCTATTGGCACCATGCTGCCTAATTCCAGGTGTGGGCTAGAGGGGTATAAAGACCCCAGCATTGAGCTGTGGAGCAGTGGGACTTCATGTGTTGTCTAGAATGATGGTGATGCTCCATCCAGTACTTTTGGGATGAGTTGGAGTTGGAATACAAACCAAAATCCAAAATCTTAAAGGAAACTACAGTTACAGTCCAGAAGCAGGATAATTTTTTGTTAATACCCTGGATTGTAGAAGAAATAAGGACTGAACAGCTGTCCAAATACTTTTGTCCATATGGTTCATTCTCCTGGAAATACAGGGTCTTCTGAAGATAGTCATTACCTGGCTCAGGTGTTGAAGAGCAGGGCTGAAGCTGAACTCTGCAGGATGGTACATTTCCTGACAGTTCCTGACAGTGGCCTCCTAATGCTCCTAATCTCATCTGGCCTTGATTTAGTGCTTTTACTGCTGTTATGGAAAAGCTTCCAGAAGCTGCTCTCATTCTCTGCTCTCTCTTTATATGCCCCTCTCAGACTGCCAGTTTGAGCTGACTGGGCCTGATGGCTTGATCAGATCCAGTCAGGTGGAGGAGGAGAACAAAGTGAAATCAGATGAAGCTGTGGACTGCATCTGGACTATCCGAGCGCCACCTAAGAACAGGGTTTCTGAGGCATTATTATTAATCCTCCCTCCCCGCCTCCCTGCCCCTGGATGTAAAACATACTATTACTGTCATAACAAAACCTTGTAAATGGTGATTACACGGGTGTCATGCAGATGTTTGGCAGCCCTGGTCAGAATTTCTATCGCTGTGAAGATCTAAGCTAAGATGATCTGATTTTTAACAGACAGGATGTTAAATATTAAGCCAGATTACTTTATTATTTCCATTTTTACAGTGTCTAAAGAAGAAAAAGGGGCGTAGGAGCAGCTTGTAAACACTTAAGAGTCTTTCACTTCTTGTTTGGAGAATTTTTCCACCCTTTTTTCAGAAGTTCTGAAACTCTTGGGCCGTCTGTCTGCACTGAAGTGGTTTGAGGTCTGTCCAGACTTTCAATGATGTTTAGGTCAGGGGACTGTAAGGGCCATGGAAAATCCTTCAGCTTGCACCTCTTGGGGTAGAGCATTATATATTTGCAGGTGTTTAGGATCATTACCCTGCTGTAGAAGCTCTTCCTCATTCCAGCTTCACCTTCCAATAGATGGTGTGATGTTTTTTTTTTAAAGATTTACTGGCATTTAGTTCAAGACTGAATCCACCCTTCCCTCTACCAGTCAAAAAGCCACTAACTCATTTAAAATAGAAGTCACTAATACAACTGAACAAACAGACAGTGTCAGAATAAAAGTCTCTAATAGGAACAGTCGTGTCAAAATAAAGTCACTAATACAGATGAACAGCCCGTTTCAAAATAAAAGTCACTAATGCAGGCACACCGTATAAATAAAAGCCTCTAATAGAAACAGTCTAGGTCAAAATAAAGTTGCTAATAAAAAAAATAAACAACCCGTTTCAACATAAAAGTCACTAATGCAGGCACACCGTGTCAAAAAAAGTCACCAATACAGAGCCTATCAAAATAAAAGTCACTTATACAAATGAACAAACAGACTGTGTCAGAATAAAAGTCTCTAATAGGAACAGTCGTGTCAAAAAAAGACCTTAATAGAAACAATGACGGTGTCAAAATGAAAGTCGCTAATACAGATGAACAGCCCGTTTCAACATAAAAGTCACTAATGCAGACACGCCGTATAAATAAAAGCCTCTAATAGAAACAGTCTAGGTCAAAATAAAGTTGCTAATAAAAAATAAACAGCCCGTTTCAAAATAAAAGTCACTAATGCAGGCACATTGTGTCAAAAATAATACAGAGCATGTCAAAATAAAAATCACTATACGAATGAACAAACAGACTGTGTTAAAAATAAAAGTCGAAAATACAAACGAACAGACGTTTCAATATAAAAGTCACTAATTCAGGCACACCGTATAAATAAAAGCCTCTTATAGAAACAATCTTTGTCAAAAAAAAGTTGCTAATAAAAAAAAAAACCGACTGTGTCAAAGTAAAAGTCACTAATGCAGGCAAACCACGTCAAAAAAATCACTAATACAGAGCATGTCAAAATAAAAGTCACTAAAACAAACAAAACAGTAACACAAACAACTTTCAAGCTGAAAGCTAAAATTAATATCTCACATTTTTCTCCCTTTTTTCTTTTTTTGCTGATCTGATAAATGATCGAGTTTGTGATCCGCGAGTTTTGTGTTTTTTACGCCATCTATTGTCTTCTGCTTTCTGGGCATCAATTATTTTATTTTTCAGTGCTAGGTATCTGCTTAGAGGAGCCAACAGCTGCTGATTGTTAGGATCTTTTTGATCTTTTTGCTCTAAAATTGTACAAGACAAAAACACATATCTTACTTTAAATTAATGCTTCTATCTTTTATTCACTTTAAAATTCACAATAACAGAAATTTTGATCAGGGATGCCTAAATTTTTGCATGCTACTGTGAATAGGAAAGAATCATACTTAGCTATAATGTATTTATATTTCAAATGTATCCAGATTTTATTCCGAATCATTTTGTTTCGCCGGCAGCTGATAAATACGGTATCTGAAGAAATATGAGGTTTTGATATGATGACATTTATGTTATACACCGATTTACCCCAGTCCCGCCTCCACACCTCACCTCCTGTCCTTTATCTCCTCCCGTCTGTTTCTTTCTTACCTCTCTCTCTCTCTCTCATCCCTCACAGATCTTCCTGCGTTTCTTGGAGTATCAGTTGGAGAACTCCAACGAGTGTAAGAAGAACTTTGTGGCTGTGTACGATGGCAGCAATGCTATTGAGGACCTGAAGGCCAAGTTCTGCAGCACTGTAGCAAATGACATCACGCTTGAAAACGAAGTGGGGGTGGTCAGAATGTGGGCTGACGAGACGAGCAGACTGAGCAGATTCCGCATGCTCTTCACCTTCTTTGCTGATCGTGAGTACTCCCTCCATATCGACCTTCCAAAATGACGTCTGGAGGACCGAGAAAGAAAGCGCTCAGAGAGAAGTGCTCATATGCGGATATTGCCGAGAACCTATACGACCGTTTAGCTGTGTCAGGAGGGGGGTGCACTGGGGGGTGCACTGTTCTACTATTCTAAGCCTTTATGGGGCCCTAAGCAGATTTTCATGTGGGGCCCATAAAGGCTTAGAATAGTAGAACAGTGCACTCCCCAGTGCACCCCCCTCTTGACACAGCTAAACAGTCATATAGGTTCTTGACCCTTTAGCTGTGTCAAAAGGGGGGTGCACTGTTCTACTATTACTACTAAGCCTTTATGGGGCCCTAAGCAGATTTTCATTTGGGCCCCCCCATATCACCACCTCAGCACCAGATGCTTCATTGTTTTATAGGAAAAGAGATATTGTGCAATACGCTGAAGCGCTCGGGCCTTTATCCACCACCCAAGCGGCGTGTATCTGCATTTACTCAACAGTGGCAGCAGCAGTCGACAGCAGGAATTCATGAATCTAGTATTGGTGTGCAAATATGAAAATAAATTCATATAAAAATAGCTTTTACCTGTGTAATATCATTACGTTTTATTATTCAGTGTTATTTGTTAAATATGTATTTTTTTATCATGATACCTTGGTGCTCTTGGGGGCCCCCTGGTGGCGGTGGTAATTCGGGTATGCATTGGGCCGACTTGCTTGCACAAACTTAAAACATCCTTATGGAAGGTGTCTTAAGACAGACCCTTACCCGTGACCTCATGATTAAACTCAAACCTTACCTGAGACCTCGTTATGAGACCTCGTTACGAGACCTCGTTATGAGACCTCGTTATGTAAAATTTGCTACAGAACATCTGGGAAAACATGCTGTGGACTGAAACAGGCCACAATCAGCAAAAGTGTGTTTGGAGAGTTTTTTATGTCCTAAAAAAATAAGCTAAATTATAAAATCTTTCTCTTATAAAATTTTCTCTCTCTCTCTCTGTTTATCTTTCTCTTTCTTTATTAAACTCTCTGTATCTCCGTCCATCTCTCTCTCTCTCTCTCTCTCTGCTGCTCCTGTAGTTCCAACCCTCACAGCTTTTTAAGTGTGTCTAAGGCTTCAGGATAACAGGTCCACCATGTGGTTGTTATTGGTACTACATGATGTAGTGCTCTCCAGTTCAACCTCTACCTCTGTTGTGTTTGCAGCTCCATGTTCGTCCAACGCTTTCTTCTGCGACACCAACATGTGCATCAATCAGACTCTGGTGTGCAACGGGGTTCAGAATTGTGTCTTCCCCTGGGACGAGAACAACTGCCAGGGTAATAGTCAATGTGTGTGTGTGTGTGTGTGTGTGTGTGTGTGTGTGTGTATCTCTTCTGTTCTGATACCCTACTGATGATACACCTCTCTCATATGTACAATTCCTCTCTCAATTCCTCTCTCTCGCTTCCCTCACTTATCTCTCTCTCTCTCTTTTTATGTAACTCTTAATTGCTCTCTCTCTCTCTCTCTCTCTCTCTCTCTTCAATCTCTCTTTTTTCTATTGATCTCTTCCTTTATTTAACTCTCTCTCACTCTCTCTCGCTCTCTGTGTATCTCTAACTTTCTTTATTTAACTTTCTCTCTCTCCCTCTCTCTCTCTCTCTCTCTCTTCCTTAATTTAACACACTCTCTCTCTCCCTCTCTCTCTCTCTGTTTATCTCTCTCTCTCTTTCTTTCTCTCTCTCTCTCTCTCTCCCTCTCTCTCTCTCTCTCTCTCTCTCTCTGTTTATCTCTCTCTCTTTCTTTCTCTTTCTCTCTCTCTCTCTCTCTCTCTCTTTCTCTCTGTTTATCTCTCTCTCTCTCTCTCTCTCTCTCTCTCTCTCTCTCTCTCTCTCTCTCTCTCTTTCTCTCTGTTTATCTCTCTCTCTCTTTCTCTCGTTTGTCCAGAAACAAAAACCAAAGGTGTTTTCCAGCAGATGAGTAAGACTCATAGCACGGTGATTGCCGTGTCCACCGGGGTGGTCCTGCTTCTCCTCATCCTGTCGGTGATGGTGCAGATGAAACAGCCCAGAAAGAAGGTGGAGCAGAGCAGCATAAAATCTGTCAATCATTTCTCTAAACCGCTTCACAGACAGACTACTGACGGTGCACCACACTGACTCTGGGCTCAGAAGGAATTCCACTGAATATTTCTTTATATCAGCTGCTCCTCCGACCTTTAGCTTTTTTGTGTTCACCATAAAAGAGAAAACCGTTGAGAAGAAATATGGTCAGTTCATAAAAGACCAGTACGCTGCCCCTCCCTGTCCTTTAGATCACTGATTAGCTGAGTTTATGGACATGTCTAAGCAAAGTGTTTAATTTACAGTGGAATTGGTATTCACTATGGGTCAAAAGTTTGGAGTCAAAGGCAGTAATAAATACAATGCACAAATAAATGTTAACAAGTCTGTACTTTTAGATTTAGGCTGCATCCCAATTGTGTGCTACACACAAATACAGTAGAGCAAATACTACATACTAGTCTTAACAGTGAGGGTTTGGCATTAATACATTATTATACACATACATAGGAAATGATGAAGCGTCGCTATCTGCCATTTTTTCTAACATTTGTTCCAGGTGTGAGTAGCTCCTCACTTTCCATTTCGCATTGCATTGTGGGGTAATAGTATCTATCATAACCACACTCAAAAACTGACCCGTTCTGAGGTTCTACTCAGTTCTGACCTCAGAAACCAGATACAAATCCCATCACTCAAACCACTTCAGGAGGAGGTCTGAGTCGAAACCCCCAGTACAACCAAAACCCACACCAGTAATAATTGATGAGAAAATGTGACCAGGTATAAACTTAGTCTGGTCTGCTCTTGATGGTTGAAGTGAGTGGTGAAAAAGATCACCATCATGGCCAGATCCAAAGAGCTCTCTGAGGCCTTCAGAAAGAAGGTTGTAGCTGGGAGGAGTGAACTGGTGTTCACTCCTCCCAGAGGAGTCTGGGAGGGGGTTTGAAAAGACCTCAGATCAATTAGAAATCATTAAGTCATTCCACTGTCCACTAAATCAGCTACAAGTGAAACAACTGACCAACATGGCATAATCAGGCCATCCTAGCAAGTTCAGCCCAGGAGTAGAACCACAAGATGAGTAAAGTCAAGCAGGTGGCTCTCGGCTGATGCTGCCGAAATACAGCATCTACCATCACAACAAGTTTGATCTTCATAGAAAGTGTGTGTGTGTGTGTGTGTGTGTGCATGCTTTACAGGTGCTGCCGCGTAAGAGCCTGTTCAGCGCTGCAGAGCTGCAGGAGGTGCTGGAGCCTCCTCATTACGAGCTCCTCTCCCTGCGCGAGCGGGAGGTTCCGGACGAGTTGGCCAAACTGTCAGAGGAGCTGGAGAGCTTTCAGAAGCTCCGTCGCTGCTCCTCCGCGTCCCGCTGCATCCACGAGCATCACTGCGGCGCCCCCGGCAGTGCCGCCCCCGTTGCCATGGCAACCAGAGTGCAGCATCTGTCCCAGGGTTCAGATGACCTGTTTGTGGGGCAGTCCGGCAGGGGCTTCACCAACTTTTCCAGCCGGAGGAGCGTCCACGGGCCGCACACACACTCCATGCCCCACGGTGCACACACACAAATGCACACACACAGCATGCAGAGTCTGCGGGAGGCCATGGAGGACGGCGCGTACGGGCTGGAGGAGCGGGTGATGGAGGAGATGGGCTGCAGAGAAGTGTTCAGCCACGGAGAGGTGTTCGGCCGAGGGGAGGCGTTCGGCCGTGGAGGGAGCGTAGGCATGGTGCGTAACCATGGCAACCCTGTCCAGCAGCGCTCCCTTTCAATGGACTTTTGAAGAGTTTGGAGAAACTCAACGCCCTAACTGCACAGGGTCCACTACAATGGACCTCTGGAAACTGCCCAATTAGCTCATCTCTGCCCAGTTAGTGCACTATGCAATCAAAGATAATACCACTGGTTTCACTGGTGTTCACTTCTAAGACAGACCTCTCACCCTAACTTTAACAATAGTGGCTACCAGTTCTTAACCATCATTCATTATCCATGTCTTAATTCTATTCTCCACAAACTCATGGACTTGATCATTTCACCTTTGCTGCATGGACAAAAGTATTGGGACACCTGCTCATTCGTTGTTCTTTCTGAACTCAAGGGCATTAAAGAGAGTTGCTCCCGCTTTTGTTGGAGTAACTGTCCCTACTATCCAGGGAAGAAGACTTTCTAGTAGATTTTGAAGGAGGACTGCTGTGAGGATTTGGTTGCATTTAGCGACAAGAGTATTTGTTAGTGAGGTCAGGATATTTGGATGATCACCGGCCCACCTCATCATCCCCAACTCATCCCAGAAGTACTGGATGGAGCTCCACCACCATCATTCCAGAGACCACAGTTCTTTGAAACAGGTGGTTCTTCTATGGCGTCACTCAAAGAACCACGCGAAACACCTTATTATTTTTTTAAGATTTTGGATGAAAATAGGGTGAGAGATTTTGAGGCTGATGCTGCGTTCCCTTTGAACTGGGTGTCGGAGTTCCAAGTAGTACATTTCAACTGGAACGCCCCCGCGAGTCGTATTTCCACTTCGAAAGTCAGGAGAGTCTTATCAGCTCCAAGTCCAAAATTTGAGAAGGCCACAGCGCACATCAACGGTAGTAAAAGAACAGTTAATTAGTACCTCTACCTATCTGTGTCTCATTAAACCAGTCGTATCCATGTGCAACTTCTATCTGTGGACGTGTTTCCATGGTGTTTGGATGCGTAAAATACTGTACAATGCTTTATCAACTAGAATCTCTAACTATGCTAACCTGGGACATATTTTGGTTAGATTTGTCATAAAACACTGGTTATGGTTTTATGTTTTATGTCGTGGGAAACTCCGAAGTGAGAAGTTATCGGAACGAGGTTAACTCAGGTGTGACGTCGTTCCCAGCTCCGACATCCGAATTGGAACGCAGCATAAGCTCCACTGATTTGCTGTTCCATTTAATTCTGTTCTGCTTTTTTGTTTTGTTTATAGTGTTTATAGCTGTAATTAACTTCTCCTGGATTCCTCATGTGACCAACATAGATTCTAGTTTCCAGATGACTGGATATTTTTGTTCTTTTTTGCTTCCTTCATTGTTAACATTAAAAATGGGACTCTGTTTAGACCATGAGTCTCTAAAAGGTTTACTGTTTGTGTGCTCTCCGGTTTTACCAGAAAGACTCCATAGCAGAGGCAAGAAGGAAGAAAAAAACTTTAATATTTTACCTTTAAGTTTTCCTCCCTATTTTTGGATATCTAATTACCCAACCCACTCGTTAGCACATCCCCTATCACATGTAAAACTCCTGACACTGGGAGCATGAGCACTGACACATGCCTCCTCTGACACATGCGCAACCAGTCACTGGCTCTTTTGAAACTGCTGCTGATGCAACGTCACCCAGCAAACCAATGCGTTTGGAGGTAAGCTCTGAGGCATTGGCCAGCAGGCACCCGTGTCGGCCAGCATCTCACCGAAGTGATATGTTGAGACAGAAAGAGCGCCATCTATCCACAAAGCCAATTGTGCGCTCTCAGGCTCCGGCTGCTGATGGCATGCAGCATGATCTGGGACTCGAACCAGGTATCCTTGTGTCATAGTGGCTGTTCCTTGGTCCACTGGCTACTCAGAGCCCATCTTTAAAGAATTTGATAGATAACAGTAATTGCAGGTTAAGGTTGTCGGCCCAGGTCTCGTAACGTCTGGACACTTGCAGAAATCTGACACATATGAATGGCCGGGGCGGATTTTACCCTCTGGTGAGACCAAACTGGAAGGATGGAAAAGACAAAATGTGACATCTGAAAGCAGCAAAGCAGGAGTGTTAGTCAGGTTCATTAAAAGACAGGTGGAAGCTGGGGATTGGTCAGACGTAGCATTGGAGCCTCCCTGGTAGAACTTGCTTTCAGCTGCTCCAGTACCAAAATGTTGTAAAAAGCTGGGTTCCTGAGCGGCACAGCTGTCTAAGTGCTGGGCCTGTCATTGGGAGATCAGTAGGCTGATCATGGTCAGGAGTCCCTCACTCTCCTGGTGTCCCTCTTGAAGGAAGCACATGCTTGCCTTCACTCTCTCAGCACTTGGAGCATTGAGTGTTGGGGGAGTCCTAGATACTGGGCGGCCACTGGAAACGAGTAGAGAACACACACAGTAGAGAAACTGAAAGTTTGCGGTTTCGCTTTGGGTCAGCATCTTTTCAGTTAACCATTAAACACTTAGTAGTGAGGACATGCTTGGACGAGATTGCTTGGCTTGGCGAGTCCCGTTTTCTTCATGTTTCTCCTGCAGGGTAAACATGGGAGTATTATAATAGGCCTTAGCTAAATCTATCACTGAGTTCCACACGTAGCACCACCTGCTGCTGCTGGATGTGTGGATAAACAGACAGATGGAGGTCAGAGAGGGTATAAACACTGTAAAAACAACAGCATTAGAGCTCTCAACATTGGCATGGCAAATTATACCAGTGGAAATCTGTCAAACATGTCTCACTTCTCACACACACACGTATGTTATATTTACCATATTTTTTAGAAACTAGGCTTAATAAAATGTTATATAATAATTTCTTTCATCCAGTCATTTTATATAACTTACTAAACTCAAGCTTGTCTTCATTAGAAATACACTACATGGACAAAAGTATTGGGACACCTGCTCATTCATTGCTTCTTCTGAAATCAAGGCTATTAAAAAGAGTGTATTCTATGCTTTTGTTGGAGTAACTGTCTCTACTGTCCAGAGAAGAAGACTTTCTACTAGATTTTGGAGAAACATTGCTGTGAGGATTTGATTGCATTCAGCGACAAGAGCGTTTGTAAGTGAGGTCAGGATATTGGATGATGATCACCACCCCACCTCATTCATCTCCAACTCCCCAACTCCAAATCCCAAAAGTATTGAACGAAGCGCCATCACCATCATTTCTAAGAACACAGCTCTTCTTCCACTGCTCCACAGCTCCTCAATGCTGGGTGGCTTTATACCCCTCTATAGCCCACGCCTGGCATTAGGCAGATCCAGAGAGTCCTATTCTATTGGCTGGTACTTCTCTACAGGAACTAGACAAGCTGTGTGTCAGCAATGGGTGCAACTTAAAGTAGCTGAATGCATTCATTTAAAGGGGTGTCCACAAACATTTGGACATATAGTTTACATGTAGGCCTAAGTAATCAAGGCTTTTGCCTTGTTCCATATCGCAGTGTTTGTTGTCAGTTGAGTAATAAAAACTCTGATGGTTGGTTGTGTGTTTTGATCTTTATCTAACTGCTCTCTCTCTGTCTCTCTCTCTCTCTCTCTCTCTCTCTCTCTCTCTCTCTCTCTCTCTTTCTCTTTCTCTTTCTCTTTGTCGCTCTACTGTACAGACTACGCCAACCGGGTTAATTACACCGCCCGAGCACTTATTATAAAAGTCTTGATATCTGCTATCAGACACTTTCCGGATGAATTATTGTTTGAGAGCGGTGAAAGTAGGTCAGCTCCGACTTTCTTTGATACAGATCGAACTTGCTGTAAAGAGCCTGTTGGCTACATTAGAGCCTTTCAGGTTGTCTGGGAAATCAGGAGTGCAGATCTTACATCAACATCCAGCTCTGTTGATATATTTTCTTTTAATCACAAAAGCAATAAAACTTGACTGGCTTGACTAAACAAAACAAACCTGTTAGATGAGTATAGTGTGTTCATTATTCGCACTTACTAACTAACGTTTACTTCACCTTGAGTTCATAGCTCTCTTTCTCTTAACATGACGACCCCTTTTTTCACAAGTTAACACAGTTCCCTGTGGTCTAAATGAAAAATCTGTTTAGTCAAAATAGCACCACAGCACCCAAGCAATTTATATCTCGCCTCGTTTACAACCTTATCATCCAGAGGATGCAGTGACTTTATGGAGAAAAATGCACCTAGGACAACATGCAGATCGGGTTGGGAACATTACTGTTTACGACAGGGTGTGATACCAAAGGCTTTCAAAAATTCCAGCCATTTCTGCTGTTTACAGATTTACAACTACATCATCTGCTGCACCATTTAGGGTGGAACTGAAAATGTGAACCTCCAGAAACCTTCTCAAAGCCTTCTAAAAAGTAAATCAGTGCCTGCAGCACGGCAGCATTCAGTATTCACCCTGCTCCGACATGTCCAGATGAAGTCACGGCTGGCTTGATAATTAGTCAATGACGTGAATCAGGCCTGTTAAATAAGCAAAACCATTTTTTCCTGGTTGGAGTTTGATCTTGTTTGGGTGGGCATGTGTGTCGGTTTATCATTCATATAGACAGACCACCTCCACACATGCACACACAAACACCAGCCTTCTAACCCCAGCCTGAACTCCTCAAGAACAAGCCTTATCTGAACTTATCTGTTTTCTGGTTTGGGCTATTTCCCGCTGATTCACAGGTTCACATGACTTGGCTATGATATGCATACCTAATGACCCAGGTAGAGCTGTCCAAACAAAAATGTCCTGTAGGCACAGCGGCCAAGTGTCAACAATATGACTACAATACAACAATATGACTTATTCAAGGTCGCACAGCTAATCATTTACTAGGGTGTGGTGAACTCGGCTCCCTGACAAAACTGCTTCTCTGAGTTATATAAGGTCTGGACAAAGTGCATGAACGATAATGCATGATATATTATAATCACTAATGTAAATGAATTCATGCTCTGAAGTCCAGCAATACGAATTAACATACACATAAAAGCAGGTTTTAAGATACTGAACCCACAAGAATGTGAAGTATAACCCAGAGCTCTCCCCACTAACCACTAAAAGGAGCCCCAAAAGGGGGTTCTAGATGACCTGGTAGAACACCGTGGTTGGATCATCTAGTGGGAAAATAAAAGCCAGCATCAGAGTGCAGGGTCAACCATGCTACAGCATCCCTGGAGCAAAGAGAGTAAAGTTCCCCTTAGCAGACCTGGGCATTAAACCCACAACCCTATGAACAAAAACCCAGAGCTCTACCCCAATACCCACTGCCCTAGAATAGGGTTTGGGATAGTAAACCCACAAGACTGTGAACAATAACCCAGAGCTTCACTCACTAACCAATTAAGAGAGCCCTAAAGGAGGTCCTAGATGACCTGGTAGAACACCATGGTTGGATCTTCTAGAGGGACAATGACTCAATGTGAACAACTCCACCAACAATGCTTTAAAGAGTGCAGGATCAACCATGCTACAGCCGGGGTATTGAACCCACAACCCTGTGAACAAAACAAAATCAAAGCTCTACCCAGTTCCCACGGCAGTAAAATGTTTTAGGATACTGAACCTACAACACTGAACAAAAACCCGGAGCTTTACTCACTAACCACTAAAAAGAACCCTAAAGGAGGTTCTAGGTGACCTGGTAGAACACCATGGTTGGATCTTCTAGTGGGACAATGACTCAATGTGAACAATTCCACCAAAAATGCTTTAAAGAATGCGGGATCAACCATGCTACAGCATCCCTGGAGCAGAGAGGGTTACGTGCAGCTTAGCAGGCCGGGGTATTGAACCCACAACCCTGTAAACAAAACAAAATCAGAGCTCTACCCAGTTCCCACTGCCGTAAAAGCAGGTTTTAGGATACTGAACCCACAACACTGAACAAAAACCCGGAGCTTTACTCACTAACCACTAAAAAGAGCCCTAAAAGGGGGTTCTAGATGACCTGGTAGAATACTGTGGTTGGATCTTCTAGTGGGACAAAAAGCCACCATCAGAGTGCAGGGTCAACCATGCTACCGCATCCCTGGAGCAGAGAGGGTTGAGTGCAGCTTAGCAGGCCTGGGTATTGAACCCACAACCCTGTGAACAAAACAAATCTACCCCAATACCCACTGCTGTAAAAAAAGGTTTTAGGAAACTGAACCCACAAGACTGTAAACAATAACCCAGAGCTTCACCCACTAACCAATTAAATGAGCCCTAAAGGCAGGTTTTAGGTGACCTGGTAGAACACCGTGGTTGGATCTTCTAGTTGGTCAATGACCCAAAGTGAACAATTCCATAGAAAATGCTCTGAGACCAGCGTCAGAGTGCAGGGTCAACCATGCTACAGCATCCCTGGAACAGAGAGGGTTACGTGCAGCTTAGCAGACCTGGGTATTGAACCCACAACCCTGTAAACCTGTTTAGATCACCTGGTAGTAAAGCACACCATCTTATTGCTTTACTGGCATGGAAACACCAAAAACTATGACACCTGGGTTTTTATTTATTTATTTATTTATTTTTATATTTTAATCACAGTCAAATATTTGTTTTTATGAAATAAATTATCAGGGCATTATAAATTCCCAGCCAATATGTTCACACTGGCCTCACATGGGTGAAAAGTGGGCTAGGTGGGTTTTAAATGGGCATGGGCTCTCAGTGGGTTTGTACATGTGTTGTTACTGGGAAACAATTGGGCTTCCTGAATGGACCTCATCATTACAGCCCACCCTAATCTTACATGGGTCCCATCTAGGCCCAGGTCCAAGTTTAACCCCCTGCTGGTCCCATCACTGAACCTAGTGGGACCCTGCTGGGCATCCATACGTGGGGCCAACATGGGACTCATGGACATGAAGTTTCTGGTGCCCAGTTGGGCTACCCATACAGACCCCACTTGGACATGCTAGCTGGCTAATGTTGTGCATGCTGGACTTTTGTTAATGACAGAGTCTTTCTGAATAAAATAAATCTGACAGTCTCAACCCTACGGTCCCGATCTGGTCGAAAACATCTGCACATCTGAAATGCAGAAGAAGCTAATCTCCAGTCGAGGGTTTAAAGTGAGCCTAATTCATTACAAGTTATTACAAATACGTCACAAACAATAAATACAAAAGTAAAAGGTAATAAAATCCTAGTAAAATAAGTCAAAAACAAAAAGTGCTCTAGTGTACCAATCACAAGCTCAATTCTGCTCCATCGCTGTGTGTAATCCTTCATAATGAAACATAATTCTCACAGTGACAGTCTCAATCTGGAAGATGTGGGAAACTGGGTCCAGCCTGAATTCTGCTGTGTCCCTCACTATGGTGTGTCGCTCAGTGACTGCTCGAAGAAGGCCTTGTTCGCGTAAGCCAGCAGGGGCAGTCTCTCTCCGAGCACAGCTTCTCTGAAGTTGCGCCGTCTCCAGGCGTACACGATGCTGTTGAGGAACCCCTGCAGCGAGACCGCCATTGCCTGTGCAGCATATACAGTAAATATTATACCCATTAACTGCATTTCATATTTTTACACATTGTTGATCCGCTCCTTAGAAAAAGTGAGGTAACACACACCTGTATGACAAACAGAGGGTACAGTCTGTTGGACTCAGAGCAAGCAAAGGAGAAACTGATCAGAATGAGAGCTGAGAACAGAGGGAGAAGGACATGATATATCAGAGCCAGGACACTGTTTAAATATATACACACACGATTTGGACAAAAGTATTGGGACACCTGCTCCTTAATCAAGGACATAAATTAAGGGTATGGAAAAGGGTCTGCGACAAGAACGTTTGTTCAGGATGTTGGATGATGTTCACCACCCCACCTCATCATCCCCAACTCCCCGACTCATCCTTAAAGCACTGGATAGAGCTCCACCACCATCACGCCCACGCCTGGCATTAGGCAGCATGATGCCAATAGGTTCATGTTTATCTGCTCCAGAGAGTCCTATTCTATTGGCAGTACTTCTCTACAGGGGCTAGACAAGCTGTGTGTATTTGTATTTGCACATCTGTGTGAATGCAATGGGTGCAGCTTAAAATAGCTGAATGTATTCATTAGAAGGGTTGTCCATAAATATTTGGACAAATAGTGTAGAAAAAGTGCTGACCTGGTGTCCAGCAGAAGATAATGACGAGAATCATATAGCGTGCTGAGGACCAGATCCTGCCCGTACATCTCGGTGAGTCCGTAAACAAGCCGGCCTGCTCATACCGCCTGTACCAACCTTGCAACCTCCAATACACCAACTATGCACAACGAGAGGCATGTCATCATCATGTGGCTTGCAGGGTACAAGTCTGTGACCGAGCTCTGCTGTGTGCTCAGGTATGTGTGTGTACTCACCGTGCAGCAGGTTAAGACAGACAACACACACACAAAGGTAAAGCCCCTGATGAAATTATTATGATCCAAATCCTGTTAGAGACAGAAAGCAGACATGAGTCCAGAGATCATTCTAATTGAACAGGTAACAGATGGATGACGTGTCAGTGTAGAAAGTGGACCACAGTACCACAGTAGAGCATAGACCATCCTCAATGTGCAGGTGCAGGAAGAGGATGCAGCTGCAACAGAGGAAACAGACAGAAATATTAGACCCACAAATCTAACATCTTTGCAATGAGCTGGAGACCCAGAACTAATCCCCTGTAGTAACTGATATCAGGAATGTTTTTGTGGCTGAATGCAATCAAATACAATCCTTACAGAAATGTTTTAACATCTAGTTAAGAATTTATGAACACAGATGAGCCATAGCATTAAAACCCCCTGCCTAATAATGTGCCATCAAAACAGCTCAGACTCGTCAAGGCATGGACTCCACAAGACCCTCTACTGGGGTCCTGCTGTGGTATCTGGCACCAAAGCACAATCCGCAGATCCTTTAAGCTCTGTAAGTTGAGTGGTGGGGCCTTCATGTGCATCAGTGAGCCTTGGGCACCCATGACCCTGCCCCAGTTCACTGGCTGTCCTTCCTTCAGGCAGTTTTGGTAGGTACTGACCACTGCATACCAGGAACACCTCACAGGACCTGAGGTCCGATGCTTTTGGAGATATTCTGACCCGGTCGTCTAGAACATCACAGTTCGGTTCTTGTCAAAGTGGCTCAGATTCTAATGCCTTATAGCTTCCAACACATCAACTTCAAGAACTGACCGTTCACTTGCTGCCTAATATGTAGAGACCACTGCAACCAGATAATCAATGTTAATCAATGTTTTTCACTTCGGCTGTCAGTGGTTTTAATGATATGGCTGACTGATTCTAATGTAAGTAATTCCTGGTCTCAGATTTGAGCCATTCAAACTTAATTCTTGATGTTTGAAGATGTTTATCAATAATTTTTGAATAATCTACAATTACTCATAATTTTTATACTAAAATTAAAATGATTAAAAATTATAATATAATTATAATTTAAAATATACAGAAATAAATTACAGATTTTTAATTAAAAAACAAAATACTTTTATAGAATTTTGCCTCACTGAAAACTTAATTTTACTTTATTTATTGACTTTTTACACTAAAGCAGCATTTTGAAGATCCCTAATGTCAAATATCATTCTCCTAAAATGCTGTATGCCATTACTATTTCTACTTAATAACGGCACTCACACTTACCTATTGCAAAACCGGGCCTCGGACCAGACACTGTCTGGACCATCAGAGGTTCCAGATGATGGAACATATGACACTAGTGAGAAAGTGACGGTTCTGATGTAGATCACATATCCCATCATTGGCGTCAGCCTGAGAGAGCAGACACACATCAGTACGTACAGTTAGGCAGACCCTGCTGTGGAACCATAACTGCTATCCTGTCTCACACAGTAGCCTGTTCCTGATCAGTGAAACAGGTGAGCCCACTGTGTGTACTACTGTATCTGCTGTGTGTGTGTGTGTTTACTCACCACACAAAGAAATAGAGCAAATCAAACGCCCGCCTTCTGCCCTGCAGATGTAAACGTGGATAAGAAGAACATACTGTGACCGACCTCACTGACACACATCATAAATGTCACACGTTTTCTTTTACAACCAGTCGCGTCGACTTACGGCATGACTTGGCATCTTTTAGCACCAAGAACTCGACACGAGTAGCAGGTTTCAAACTGGCACTAGTTTAAAACCTGTGATGGCTTATATAATTCAAGCTTGAGCTCAGATAAAGCACTGTACATATTCACACCTCCTACATCCACTGTTGCTGTTTTCACTTTTTGACGTAATAAAAATCTGGCAGTTTAGTGATGAATGGGCCAATAGAAATGCTCCAAAATGACTTGGAATAAAATCTTTTTACATTGCCTTC
Organism: Salminus brasiliensis; assembly: GCF_030463535.1. Classification (NCBI taxonomy): domain Eukaryota; kingdom Metazoa; phylum Chordata; class Actinopteri; order Characiformes; family Bryconidae; genus Salminus; species Salminus brasiliensis. Next base: position 3,361,510 of record NC_132890.1, read on the forward strand.
ATCAAAAGTTAGGAAGGTTATTAGAGTAAGGAGATGCAAGGTTTTAGTGGAACTGTGATGATATATATTATTTCACATAAATATACAGAACTGTACAGAGATTGTAGACCTCTAATCCCATTATTTAACCCCTGTCTCTCAGCAGTGAGAGGGTTTTACTGTAGAAGCTCCAGATCTCATCAGAACAGATAAAGCAGCTGAACATAAATCCAGTAAAAAGGAGAAACAAGAGCTTCTCATTCTGAAGAAAGAAAGTAGTGAGATCTTGTCGGTGAGCTAGTCTGAAGTACAGAGCTCGGTTCCTCCAGGTTTCTCCTGGACGCCTCCCAGTCCAGCCAGCACAGCGTGGAGGATGTGTTCAACTCCATCAGCAGCAGCAGCAGCAGCTCACCTGATTAACCATCATTAAGCCCTGATTTACCACCAAACCAGGTGTTGATCTGAGGAGAACTCTAAATAATACTAGACTCCATGAGGAGAACTTTGGAGATGTTCTAATGATGAACACAGTGATGGAGAACCACCACCACTTTCTGTAGGAGTGTGTCTGTGTGGGTGTGTGGGGGTGTAAGTGCAGGTGCTTATAACACTCTGTCTAATCACCTGATGTCTGTGCTCTTCCTCGTCTTGCTGCCTCCATCCTTGAGCAGAATGTGCTGACTCACAGGCGTAAATGATGACAAGAAGGAAAGAAATGCAATAGAACATCTAAGAGAGAGAGAGAGAGAGAGAGAGAGGAAGTGAGAGAGGGAGAGAGAGGAAGCGAGAAAGGGAGAGAGAAAGAAAGAGAGAGAGAGGGAGAGAGAGATAGGAAGCGAGAGGGAGAGAGAGAGAGGAAGCGAGAGAGGGAGAGAGAGAGAGAGAGAGAGAGAGAGAGAGAGAGGGTGTTAAGTGTCTATAGATCTGTACCATCCTGAAAATTAAGACATTTTTACAAACTGTGGAACTGTTTTATACATAGTACTGTAAACTATATGGGCAAAAGTATTGGGACGCCTGCTCATTCACTGTTCCTTTCAAAATCAAGTAATATAAAAAAAGAGTTTGTGGATGATGTTTGGTGCGACGCGTTTCTCACCAGAGACAGAGGCAGTCCATCAGTGCACAGTATTTCACTTCTGGGAAGCGTTTCATAAGACAGGAAGTTAATTATGGTAGTGCCAAATAAAACAAGTGAAGCCAGGAAGTCTGCCAGAGCCAACTGCAGCAACGGCTTAGCCTGCAAGACGAGAGCAAAGCAGTGTAAATAAGGGTCCAGGGTAGACAGGCTTGCTGGGGTGTAACTCCACATTCTCCTACCTGTGTAACGTGGTTCACATGTACGTTGGTGGGGACAGAAGCGTGATGTAAAGGTGAGACTGGTGTGTCTTTGTTCTATGATATGCATTTTAATATTCTGGGTACTGTGATAAGCTCAGGAAGACTGGAATAGAAAAAAGGCCCTCAATACAACTGAAGTCTTTGCACATTATAGCGCATAAATCACACATTGTGTTTTGCACTAACCTATTATTTATTTAAAAATAGCTGCTAGCTATTTAGCACTAACCTGTGCTGCACTCTACTGTTTTTAACGTAGTATGCACATTTTATTGCACAAACCTACTTCCCACTACTAAGAATAAACATACGACTACTAATACTACTTATAAAAACAGTAATAATAATAATTACAACAAGAATAAGAATAACAACTGTATAATAGTCATATTTAACGAGATATTAAACTATGGTATGGCCATTTTTGGCTATGGGTCTCTTTCTTCTGCCTCCACTATGTGTAAATGTACTAACATAATCATACTACTACTACTACTACTTTTACTACTACTATTACAATTAATACTACTACTACTACTATTAATAATACTACTACTATTACTATTAATACTACTACTACTACTATTACTGCTACTATTAATACTACTACTACTATTACTACTACTACTACTATTAATACTACTACTACTATTACTATTAATACTACTACTATTAATACTACTACTACTATTAATAATAATACTAATACTACTACTGCTAATACTACTACTACTGCTGCTACTACTACTATTAATACTACTACTACTATTATTAATAATAATAGTAATAGTACTCCTACTGCTAATACTACTACTACTACTACTGCTGCTACTACTACTGCTACTACTGTTGCTACTGATAATAATAATAATAATAATAATAATACTGATACTGCTACTACTAATACTACTGCTACTACTAATAATAATGATGCTTGTATTGTATTTAACTAGACATAAAGCTTTGGTATGGCCATGGAGTTTTAGATTCTCCTGATACTTCTCCACTGTTTTGTCTGTCTGGATAAGTAAGTAAATGTACTAACATAATAATAATAATAATAATAATAATAATAATAATTTAACACAATGTCACAATAGAGCAAAAATATATACATTATATTAATAACAGCTCAGGTCACACACACACCAAATCATCATAAACCTAAAATAAAGGATTTTTAGGTGTAAAGAACAGTTTCTCAGAGCCAGATAGTAAGGGAGAACCGCTTCATCATTATTGGAGTGATGGTACATAACGCAAACACAAGTAAATCCTTTTAAAGAATTTGAGGAACTCAAATCTTATTAATTAATATCTTATTAATTTTGTCTTCTGACATTGATGGGTCTCAATACGAATATTAGGATAGAAATGTGACCCTAATCCACAGGGCTGTCACTGGGACGCCTGTTTATCACATTAACCCCTAAACAGCCTATGGTCCACCAGCGGGCCGAAAGTGTTATTCCACACTTCTGTTACCAGAGAACAGCCCCACCAGCTTGTACAGAAGTCCCTGTAGTTTACTGAGTTATACACCTTAGTGTGTGATACGTCTTTCTGTGGGGTAACAATCCCAGCACCCACCGGTGTGTGTCCGAGCGTTTATTACGTCTTTACTTTTAGAATAAGTCAGCCTGTTTGCTCTGCAGTCTCTGTAGATACTGAATGATAAGCCGCAGGGTGTAACCGGCTCTGATGGTAGGGGGTTAATAACAGGTTAATGTAAGAATGTCAGGTTTCTGTTATCGGGAATCAACAGGAGGATCAGATAAGCAGAGGCAGCGCTTCAGCAATCCTTGCAGAGTTAAAGGAAACATGAGGATTATTTTATGTGTGTGTGTGTGTGTGTGTGTCTCAGTATACACTCAGCATCACTGATAATTCTTTAGAAAATGTGTCTTGTGTAAAACGTAGGTTTGAATACAGACAAAGCAGCTTAATAACACACACACACACATACACACACACACACACACACACACACAAATATTTAAGGTATTCAGTGTGCGTGACTCACCTGTTCATTCAGATGCCTTCTTTTAACAATGGATAAGACTACAACAGAGCAGCTCCCAATCAAACTGGAACAGAAAGCAAAAGTGGCAAAGTGACCCATATTAAACATTTACAGCATTCTATTATATGGACAAAAGTATTGGGACACCTGCTCATTCATTATTTCTTCTGAAATCAAAGGTTTTAAAAAGAGTTTATCCTGCTTTTGTTGGAGTAACTGTCTCTACTGTCCAGGGAAGAAGACTTTCTACTAGATTTTGAAAGAGCATTGCTGTGAGGATTTGATTGCATTCAGTGACAAGAGCATCACAACCCCATCTCATCATCCCAACTCCAAATCCCAAAAGTACTGGATGGAGCACCAACACCATCATTCCAGAGAAAACAGTTCTTCCACTGCTCCACAGCTCAATGCTGGGGGGCTTTATACCCCTCTATAGCTCACGCCTGGCATTAGGCAGCATGGTGCCGATAGGTTCACTATGTTTATCTGCTCCAGAGAGTCCTATTCTATTGGCAGTACTTCTCTACAGGGACTAGGCAAGCTGTGTGTGTGCATTTGAATATCTGTGTCAGCAATGGGTGTAATTTGAAGGGGTGTCCACAAACATTTAGACATGAAATTAGCTTTAGTACAAATTGCACATGATACAAAATTGTATTAATAGTATTCATAGTTATGTATTCATGTATTTACAGAAAAAATAATATGTTGATGTATAATACTGTATTACTCACAGGAAATATATCATAAATGGCAAAATATGACACTAATTAATTTAACATGTTTAATCTCTCTCTCTCTCTGTATATATATATATATATATATATATATATATATATATATATATATATATATATATATATGTGTGTGTGTGTGTGTGGGGGGGGTACTATTAGTTTATTTTCTATTATTTTTTAGTTTCTGCATTCAATTAGCAGAAAGTGTGTTTTACAGAATTCCAAATTTTACAATTTCTTGTGTAAATCTTTGGGCATTTTGTTGATGTTCTCTGTAAATCAGTGAGCAAATCCTCAACATGAGACAAACTTAAATATATATTTTTTTGTACATTTCAGACATATCATATTTATTTACAGAGTTTAACATATTGGAATAAAGTAACTGCTTAATCAGTGCTTTATACACACAGTTATGTATAATGGAATAAATCAGAAACGGATAAAATATTTAAATGTATTTAACATTTTTATATATATATATATATATATATATATATATATATATATATATATATATATATATATATATATAATGTGATGTATGTATAATGGAAATTCTGAACATTTAACAAACTTCTGCACATTTTAAACACAAATCATATTCATTTACTGTTCATTACTATATCCATTTTCATTAGCCTTTATTGATGCAAATGCTGTGTTAGTTTTTTTAGTTCACATACTAAATATCACCTAACACTTATACGCCTTTACACTGTTGTGCTAGTTTTCAGTCTAGAATAGAACTGTATGATCACCCCAGCTTCTCTCTGACCTGAGTGGACTAGTCATTTTTAGATCAGACTCGCTGTCCTAAGAGATCTGATACGCAGAGGTGTCAAGTAACAAAGTACAAATACTTCGTTACCTATTACTTAAGTAAAAATGTTGATTATCTATACTTTACTTTATACTTTACTGGAGTAATTATTTTTCAGCTGACCTTTTACTTTCTCCTCCTTACATTTTAAAATCAGCCTCGTTCCTCCTATTTCATTTCCCTTTGTTTTTCATTCCGGCTCGTCATCAATAAAAACCCTCTCCAGATAAATCTCTCCATCCGGAGAGTGTGAGTCTGATCGCGGTTGGATGAGAAGTATAAACAGACTCCATTCTGACTCCCTATTGGTTTATAAGCGATGTAAGCGTCTGTAGTCTAGTATGAAGACTGTGTCCGCGGCAGAGACTCAAGAGAGCTGCAGTGAAACGTCCCGACTGAGCCCCACATTTACATTCCAATAAAGCTTATTGATCACACGCCTCTGAAGTCTGACTTTCTGCAGCTTTACAGAACTTCTAGACAACGACTCCTCATATTTTCCTCCATGAAGCTCATGTTAATGCTCAGTAGAGCACAGAGACGCTCCTTTAATAGAGCTGATGTTACTGAAATGCTTCATTTTCAATGGGCAGATCTGCAGCTGAAACAGGAGCCTAGTGCAGCCCAACATTTTTAACATCAACATTTTAATAGAACATTCTCCTCATTATGGCTTTTAGAGAAATGGGTTTTTGGGAGGGGGGGGGGGGGGGTAGTGCACTATAGACCCCTGTGGCGCAGCCTAAGCTTTCAGCCTTTGTTTTCCTTCCATTACTTTTACTTTTCTACTTGAAGTCGTTCTGAAACCAGTACTTTTACACTTTTACTGGAGTAAAAAGCTTCAGTTGATACTTCAGCTTCTCTAGAAGTCTATTAAACCCTCGTATCTCCACTTCTACACTTCTACCTGAGAGATGAAGGTGAAGACTTTTGACATCATTGCTGATACTGAAATATGGAGCAGAAGGTTTTGGTGGATCCGCTGGGGTGTATCAGGTGCTCTACAAGTTCTTCAGGAGTAGCTTTTCTAGTCTGTACCTGCCTCTGTATTCATGCATCACATCATTTATCACATCATATATCTAATTAAATCTAATTATAATTAAAATGTCATTCATTGTAAACATTTCATATAGCATGAAGCTTAAACAGCCTGGTTTCTGCAGGTCCAAGCTGAGGAGATCTTACCTGGAACTGAGCAGTGAAACGTAGATGAAGGACAGAGCGGTGAGCTGGACGAATGGACAAACACACAAGAGACAGAGAAATGCAACCAGCTGAATAACAGCAGGGGTACAATCAGACTGAGCACAAAACTCGTATCTGCGAGTATAAATTTGAACATATCTATAAAAGTACTCCACAGGATTAACTCACCTGCCCGTCCGATAAGCCAGTGTAGTTCATATCGACCCTCCCGCCCAATCAGCAGTAAGTCCACTGGACATGGAGACCATCTGTCTTCTACATGTCCGTCCGGGCTGAACAGCGCGCCCCCCTGACCGCAGCTCCCGCTGGACACAGGACGGACAGCTGCGCGTTGATGAAGCCGCGGTAGTTTTCCTTCCCACCTGTTTTCGCCCTGTTTTCTCCCGCCTCCTCCCAGGTCGCGATTGGCTGGAAGTTGGCCGCATCCAGCCAATCAGTGTATCAGAACGAGAAAAAATGGAAAATATGTAAATGAAGGGATTGATGCGACCGCTGATTGGGTGGGAGAGCTGCTGTTTGAGTTTTAGTGTCAATTAAAATAAAAATAATCAGCACCTAATTATTATCTGTGCATTATTAAATGAAACGCTTAGTCAAACATTTGAGATGCTAAGTAGTCATTATACGATGCTCAGTTAATATAATTTTAAGACGCTAAGTCATTATTTTGAGACGCTAAGTCACTATTTTAAGATACTAAGTCATTATTTTGAGACGCTAAGTCATTATTTTGAGACGCTAAGTCATTATTTTGAGACGCTAAGTCATTATTTTGAGGCTAAGTCATTATTTTAAGATGCTAAGTCATTATTTTAAAATGCTAAGTCATTATTTTAAGACGCTAAGTCACTATTTTAAGATGCTAAGTCATTATTTTAAGATGCTAAGTCATTATTTTAAGACGCTAAGTCACTATTTTAAGACGCTAAGTCATTATTTTAAGATACTAAGTCACTATTTTAAGACGCTAAGTCATTATTTTAAGACGCTAAGTCATTATTTTGAGACGCTAAGTCATTATTTTGAAATGCTAAGTCATTATTTTAAGATGCTAAGTCATTATTTTAAGACGCTAAGTCATTATTTTGAGATGCTAAGTCATTATTTTAAGATGCTAAGTCATTATTTTAAGACGCTAAGTCATTATTTTGAAATGCTAAGTCATTATTTTAAGATGCTAAGTCATTATTTTAAGACGCTAAGTCATTATTTTGAAATGCTAAGTCATTATTTTGAGACGCTAAGTCATTATTTTGAAATGCTAAGTCATTATTTTAAGATGCTAAGTCATTATTTTAAGATGCTAAGTCATTATTTTAAGACGCTAAGTCATTATTTTAAGATGCTAAGTCACTATTTTAAGACGCTAAGTCATTATTTTGAGACGCTAAGTCATTATTTTAAGACGCTAAGTCATTATTTTAAGATACTAAGTCATTATTTTAAGATGCTAAGTCATTATTTTAAGATGCTAAGTCATTATTTTAAGATACTAAGTCATTATTTTGAGACGCTAAGTCATTATTTTGAAATGCTAAGTCATTATTTTAAGATGCTAAGTCATTATTTTAAGATGCTAAGTCATTATTTTAAGATACTAAGTCATTATTTTAAGACGCTAAGTCATTATTTTGAGACACTAAGTCATTATTTTGAGACACTAAGTCATTATTTTAAGATGCTAAGTCACTATTTTAAGACGCTAAGTCATTATTTTAAGATACTAAGTCATTATTTTGAGACACTAAGTCATTATTTTAAGACGCTAAGTCATTATTTTAAGATGCTAAGTCATTATTTTAAGATACTAAGTCATTATTTTAAGATGCTAAGTCATTATTTTAAGATGCTAAGTCATTATTTTAAGATGCTAAGTCATTATTCTGAGACGCTAAGTCATTATTTTAAAATGCTAAGTCATTATTTTAAGATACTAAGTCATTATTTTAAGATGCTAAGTCATTATTTTAAGATACTAAGTCATTATTCTGAGACGCTAAGTCATTATTTTGAGACACTAAGTCATTATTTTAAGACGCTAAGTCATTATTTTAAGATGCTAAGTCATTATTTTAAGATACTAAGTCATTATTTTAAGATGCTAAGTCATTATTTTAAGACGCTAAGTCATTATTTTAAGATACTAAGTCACTATTTTAAGACGCTAAGTCATTATTTTAAGACGCTAAGTCATTATTTTGAGACACTAAGTCATTATTTTAAGACGCTAAGTCATTATTTTAAGATGCTAAGTCATTATTTTAAGATACTAAGTCATTATTTTAAGATGCTAAGTCATTATTTTAAGACGCTAAGTCATTATTTTAAGATACTAAGTCACTATTTTAAGACGCTAAGTCATTATTTTAAGACGCTAAGTCATTATTTTGAGACGCTAAGTCATTATTTTGAGATGCTAAGTCATTATTTTGAGACGCTAAGTCATTATTTTGAGATGCTAAGTCATTATTTTAAGACGCTAAGTCATTATTTTAAGATGCTAAGTCATTATTTTAAGATACTAAGTCATTATTTTAAGATGCTAAGTCATTATTTTAAGACGCTAAGTCATTATTTTAAGATACTAAGTCACTATTTTAAGACGCTAAGTCATTATTTTAAGACGCTAAGTCATTATTTTGAGACGCTAAGTCATTATTTTGAGATGCTAAGTCATTATTTTGAGACGCTAAGTCATTATTTTAAGACGCTAAGTCATTATTTTGAGACGCTAAGTCATTATTTTAAGACGCTAAGTCATTATTTTAAGACGCTAAGTCATTATTTTGAGACGCTAAGTCATTATTTTAAGACGCTAAGTCATTATTTTAAGACGCTAAGTCATTATTTTAAGATGCTAGGTCGTTGTTTTGAGATGCTAAGTCTTAAGCTTGAGGGGGCATTGCAGGAGTAATTAGTTTTTGAACGGTTTAGAGGTTTTTTTTATCTTATTTTACTCTTATTTTTATTATTTTATTTTATTCTATTCTTATTTTATTTTTAGATGCAGGTTTATTCACTTGGCATAAGCGAGAATTCGTGATCAGTCATAGGTGAGAAGTTCTCTTCAGGCTCCTCCATTAGAAACCCTGTGGGAGTGCACCATGTACAACATTAGCTTAGTGTGGACAGTTTACTGACAGTAGGATTCTTTTTCCATCTGTTCATTTTCATCATTCATTTATGTGTGTTTGTTCTGGCGGCTTTTCAGGAGAACCTGTTCCTGCAGTCAGTGTGTAAGAGCCAGGGTGACAGACTTGGAAATGGGCCCAGAGGGCTGATGCTCACGTTTTCGTGGTGAACAGGAAGACGTGACTGATGGTATTTATCATAACATTTATCTAAGATCTCGAATGACAGCCAAGGCCTGAGGGTGTTGTGAAGCCAATGCAGTGTTCTTACAGAGAGCTGCACACGTGGAGTGTAAACACACACACACACACACACACACACACACACACACACACACACACACGTGATGTAAATACTTTAAAATGTGGTGAAGTGTTGACAGTGAGAAGCGCTGCTTTGTCCTCTAACATAAAGTAATGGAGACTACTATTATTCAGACTAGTAAGGATTGGGTTATTTAAGGCCACTTAAAGTAAACCCTAAAAACTAAGTCCAGATCTTTGCTCCACCCAACTCTCAGTACATAGGGACAGAGACAAAAATGACTGCCAGGGGGTCCCTGAGGACCCTTTTGGGAACCACTGGACTTTTTCATTTAAATAATGATAAACAATATTAATATTGATGGCATTATTACTCCTGCCTCCTATCAATTATTACTTCAGTTCAGTGTACTTACATGAATTCACATATCATTGCCACCAGAATGAGTGTGTGATGCCCCCTACTGGACAAGTGGGACATCACAGGGCTGGGACATTGATAAGAACAGCATACAGTGCATGTATTAATAGGCTTTATGGTCACAATTAATACCACAATGTAATGGTTTAGTAAATTGATTTAATAAAGTAAATGATTGTGCTTTGTGAATATTTACTATAGTATACTACTAATAACTGTAAAGTAATATATATATATATATATATATATATATATATATATATATATATATATATAGGATTATATATAGGATATATAATTACATTTTAGTTACTAAATAAAATAGATTATGTGGTATAGTTGAGGTTGCATTACCAGGTTCTTGGCTTGGATGTAGAATTGGTAATTTAATTAATTGGTATTAAATTAAATGGAGCTTAATTATAGGTCAATCTGTTGAGCAAATGAAAGTCATTTAGGAAACCAAAAGGGTCTTTCTAGGTCTTTTCTAACAAATAGGAATTATATATAGAGGTTATGCTTTTATACTAGTGTATTTCTACGCTGTGTGCTGTGCGGCAGTACCTTACAGAGGTTAGGTACTTCTAGGTCCTTCTAGGGATCCAGTGGATTGGGATCAGGGCTGATCCAGGCAAATAATTCAATGGAATAAGTATTAAAGTATGATTGTAGTTGAGTTTGCCAGCTAGGCTGATGACCAACCCAGGCATATTTTAGTGGGAGTATCAGCTATTGTAAGCCCAGTCCATTTCCGATCCTTTGTTTTTACTGCTGTGTTCTAGTATCACTTTAGAGCATCACTTTTAGGAAGACTTTTCATTTAAAAGATCATATGTTGGACACATATGCATAATATATGTGTCATACATCCATCACTGGATTGTTTTTCACATAATTTAAATCAGGCAGTTGTTCTTTACATTGTTAAAATGATAAATCGACCAATAGAAATGCTCCAAAATGATTTGGAATGATTTTTCCTTTACATTGCTTAAATATATATCACATTTTGTGGCATGTATGGTACATATATTTCAATATGTGACAAATATATGTTGGATCTGTATATCTGTATATTTTCTTACTTCTTTTATTTCTATATTTCTATATTTATAAATATATCTATATATTTTATTTTTAATTTAAATTTAAGTTAAATGTAACTTTTATTTATTTTTTATTTTATTTATTTATTTATTAATTTTTTGCACTTTTGCACTTTATTTCATTAAGTTAAGGTTTAGTTTAAGTTTAGATTTAGATATTTTAGCTTTGATGTGGGCAGACTGTCTAAAAAGCATTTCACTGCAAGTTGAAAATTGAAATTGAATATAGGGGAATTTTATATATTCTAATTGATGTCATATATGAATATAAACGGGTTAATTAGCAGCACATCTTGCCTAAATTGTGTGACCGAGCAAATTCCTGCTCTTTCTAAAATTATGTAATGCCCCTCCACGCTACTATTATGTCGCAATCTGAGCAATCGGAAATGACGTCATGTCTTCCACGGTGGCTCTGGGACGTGGCAGCACGCAGGCGCCGAGTTACCGGCTTCCCTGCTGAGAGGAGCAGCCTTACCGCAGCAGCAGCAGCAGCAGCAGCAGCAGCAGCAGCAGCCTGACGAGGAGACCCACCGACCAAGCTCTACAACCACCTTCTGACTCGCGATGGGGCTGACCATTTCCTCACTGTTTGGCAGGCTTTTCGGGAAAAAGCAGATGAGAATATTGATGGGTAAGTGAAGAATGAGCGAGTGAGCGAGTGAACGAGGGGACGAGGGGACGAGTGTGGTGGAGTTAGCTAGCCAGCCAGCAGGGTTAGCCTCCCCTCGATGTCCAGTGTACTGTAGCTGGCTATAGCTAAATTCTGACACGATCCAACCAGACAGGTGCGGTTGGAGTAGAGCGAAATACAGTTTGGGTATTTGACATTTTTTGTGGCCTATTAATGTGTTTTTATTGTCACGTGTCGTTTGTTAAATTCTGACAGTAAGGGAGCTGGCTCCGTAGCTAGCTAGGTGGGTAATGCTAGCTAGCTCGCTAGCTACCCATCCCAGTCCCAGCCTAGTTCCTCTCTCTGTGTTCAGCTGGCTTCAGCTTCAGACTCACACACTCAGATTCACTAATTCAGTCAATTATTATTATTTTTAGGTTAGATATGAATGATAACGTGGTAGATCTATTTTTATTCCCTTTTTTTAAGGAGCCAGTCACTCTGTGGCTTCCCATTGTTCATATGCAAATAATTAGTGGTGTAATTTATTCAGGTATAGCTCATATGGCTCTTCCCAAGTGGCTGTAATGACTGATATTCAGAAAACAGAAAATGCATTTTAAAAATATGTTAAAAATCCTACTTTTATAATGTGAGATGCTGCTTTTACTGTCAGTTACATCCTGATCTGTATTTCTTGCAGTGGGTTTGGATGCAGCTGGAAAAACCACAATTCTCTACAAGTTGAAGCTTGGAGAAATCGTGACAACAATTCCTACCATAGGTAAGACTTCCTTCTCGTTCATGAGATGTGACTTGTATCTACAAAGTAGTGACTTTGCAGGAGAAGGCGAAAATGATCTAAACTTTGAATGGAAGGCAGCGTAAAATAAGAGCTTTTCTTAAGGTATTTACAGCATTTCTATTGGTCCGTTCATTCAGAATTGGCTACGCTGTGTACAGGAGCAGCTACAAGGCTCAAACCATGGTGAAAACTAAAAACGGACAACAATGGAGATGCATGGTTTTCATTGGACAGCCGTGATAAATATATATCGTCGCTGTTGGATGAACGCATTATTGTAATCTCTAAAATGACAACTTTACAAGAGACTAGTCAGTGCAAAAAGATTTTACTCCAGGTCGTTTTGAAGCATTTTATTGGTCCAGTCATGAAAGTACAGCTGTCAGATTCTCGACTAGGAATAGGTTGTTGTGTCAATGGAAGGATGTGGTTGATGAAAGTTATGCAATACCCTGCTGTGTGTGTGTGTGTGTGTGTGTGTGTGTGTGTGTGTGTGTGTGTGTGTGTGTCAGTCGTTCTAGAGTGGAGAGAAGTTTTGTGAATCTGTTTTGGTAACATTGCTCTTCTCTATTCCTGGGAAGGTTTTAACGTGGAGACCGTCGAATACAAGAACATCTGCTTCACTGTTTGGGACGTTGGTGGTCAGGATAAGATTCGTCCACTTTGGAGACATTACTTTCAGAACACTCAGGTATGGAGTTGTTTGTGTGTTCTGGGTTTTTAACAAATAAGAGATGTAGGAGTAGAGGTGCTTGACTTAACAACATAAGCAAAGGGCAACTGGAGACACAGTTTTAGTTATGCACCAATATCACATCTATATATAATATTGATTGAGCATTAATATCAAAATAATTAAGGTGAAAGGCCTTGCTCAAGGGCTCAACAGTGGCTGCGTGCCGAGCCCGGGCATCAAACCCACAACCCTGTCGTCAATAGTCCGGAGCTCTAACTGCTGAGCCACCACTGCATCCCAAATGAGTATTTGAATAATAATTATTATTCTGTATAATATTATATATAAGCTGTTAAGTGATCGTTAATATTTTAGATAATGCCGAATGTACATAAGCATATTTTGTTAATGCTTGGTTTGTCCAGACACAGCTCACTTCCATGCTATAGAAAACTGAATTGGTTTTCCATGCTCAGCCAGAGGCTTTCAGATTATTAAAATTTCTGTAAATGTTGCTTTAAAAGGTGTATGAAAAGTGTACCACTGGAAACATGTTTAAATAAACAAAATTACGTAGCTTTATTCTTTTATTGGTCACAGAACTTTTATATTAAAGCTAATATACAGTAATATACAATGTAATGTATAAAACTGTATACTGTACGTCAAACAAAGACGTACAGCAGACGGTGAATTTTCAAAAACACATAAATCAAACAGCACCTTTCAGAATCTTGTTGTGAAGTCCTCCAGTACAAAGACTCCTAATTGAGTGAATTACTACCTAAAATGTTTGACTAGCTCATTTTCACAGCATTGATTTGTAATTCTGCAAATACTTAAAGCTCCACAGCTCAGATGCCAGACGCTGGGAATCACAGTTCCAGTTATTTGAGTTGTTTAAATTAAATGACCAGGGTCTCATAGTTAATGTGTCTTCTTTCCAGGGCCTGATCTTTGTGGTGGACAGCAACGACAGAGAGAGAGTAGCTGAATCTGCTGAGGAGCTCGCTAAAATGGTAAGAGTTTTCAGTGTTTCTGTCTGTCTGTATAATGTCTGTGTGTGTAAGCACCCTAAAATCAGCGCTTTCTCTGAGCACATTCTGTCACTGCTGTGTGTGTGTGTGTGTGTGTGTGTGTGTGTGTGTGTGTGTGTGTGTGTGTGTGTGTGTGTTAACTAACACAGAGTTTTGTCACATCCTGTGTATGTACAGTTGCAGGAAGATGAGCTGAGGGACGCTGTGCTGCTGGTGTTCGCAAACAAACAGGATCTGCCGAACGCCATGGCAGTGAGCGAACTTACAGACAAACTGGGCCTGCAGAGCCTGCGCAGCAGAACGGTGTGTACACACACACACACACACACACACTCTCTCAGTTTCTCTCTGTCTGAATAGATGACTCGAACATATTCAGACTAACTCAGATTCAGATTTTTTTTATTTTATTTACTCCCTCTTCCTTTCTCTTGTCCTTTGCAGTGGTATGTCCAGGCTACCTGCGCTACACAAGGCACCGGGCTGTACGAAGGACTAGACTGGTTATCCAATGAGCTGTCCAAACGCTAGTGCCTGTGGGCTGAAGAAAAAGAAGGGGGTGTCTGAATTTGAGAAAGAAAGATAACATTAATCTATAGACTCTGTTCTAAAGAGTGTGTGAGTGAGTGGGTGGGTGAGCGAGCGAGTGAGTGAGTGTGTGTTTGGGCTGATGGGTGATGAGGAGCCAACAGTTATCATGTCTTATCTTTACTTTTCTATTCTTTATTCCAGCTCTGTCCTTACTTTTCTTTCGAACCACATTCTTTTATATGGATTATGCTTTAAATCGCATGTTCACTTGTTAACTGTGACGGCGTTATGGAAGCAGCAGGGCTTCAGAACGGAATTATCCTGGAAAGGGGACCTTCCCTTACACGGTTCTCAGTGTGGATAAGATTTAGCCACACAAGCTCCCTGTCAGATTCCACAGTTTGGTGCTTCCTGTGCTAACTTACTGCTTGATGTACAATTTTGTTCCCAAACAGACATTAAAACCATTACATTCAACAAAATAAACTGCAGACAGGCCTTTCAGTTTAACACGGTTACACACATCTACAGTCGTGTGAAAAGAAATGAGGATATCCCATGAAGATCTGGACGTTTAATCTTAATTTGAACAATATTGAGAGATGAGGTGATTTAACTAAACACACATAACTAAAAGGCCTAAAGACAATGATGATAAAATAATAATAATATTAAAAAAAACACATCAGGGCAAGACTCAGGATTCATCTGTCCAAAGCACCAGAGGTCTGGTCTAGGTGTGTTCTGGTAGGCTTTCATTTTGCCCTGTTGGTGGTATATATTTATTATGCTTATTATTATTTATTTTTTATATATATAAACAGCAAGGGTTTCCTCCTTGCACTCTTCCTTAGTCTTTCTGACGCTAGATGCTGTACTTTGACATCCGCTGTTGTACAAGAGCTACCGGCTACTGTGATGACTTTTTAGGACTGATGAAAACGTCTGTACTCATCTTCAGGTTCTGCTGTTGGGCTGAACTACCTAGAACAGCCTGATCTGGTCATGTTGGTCAGCTGTTCCACTTGTAAATGATTTAGTGGACAGTGGAACAGCGGCTGATTTCTAACAGTTCTGAGATCTGCTTAAACCCCTTCCCAGACTCCTCTACATCTCCACCCTTCTTTCTGAAGGCCTCAGAGAGCTCTCTGGATCTGGCCTTGATGGTGATCTTCTTCACCCCTCACTTCAACCATCAGTCAAGATCAGACCAGACTAAACGTCTGAGGTTTAAATAAGACTCCAGACTCCTCCAGAATAATCCTCTCCAACCATGTTCTGATCATCTGCAGCTGATGTTCTGCAGCTGGTTCTGAACTTTTTCCTCAGGAGAAAATTACATTTCTATTAATTCCATTTTCTAAATGATGATTAAAGACGTTTCTTCAGGTGTGTGAGTTTAGTTAGATTACCTCCATCTCTCAGTGCTGATCACATGAAGACCAAACCAGTCCAGATGTTTAAGGTTTTCATGGGGTCTCCTCTTTTTTTAACATGACTGTATGTGTATATATAGACTCATGGACCTTCAGCCAGCCAGCCAGAACTTAACTTGAGGATTTATAAGGTCCAAAAAAAAACCCACAACCTCCCATTCTCTCTATTTTGGTCTCTACTTCACTCTGAGGCCTTTTCAGTCTGTCTCAACCCTGCTATTCTGAAAGCCTAGATGTTCTAGATACCATAGCTGCAGTACATTTCCAACACTTACAGTGGTAAACCGTGCACTCAGGGCTTTCAAGAAGCTACCCGTTCCTCTCTGTTTAACAGAAACGAACCTTCTCATCCACGTCCAGCTCGTACCCCTACAATCATGCAGGGTGGCGCACCGGGAACATTTACTCTTGAAGAACAGCCACCATGTGTTTGACCACCAGTGCGATGGCTGCACCTTCTTTACATATTTATTGCAGCATGCTCCTGCCTTCCACACCGTTGCCTGTATTGGTGTTTGGCTGAGAATCTATCCACAGTGCAATAAGGTTCCTCTCACCTGTGGTTTACTCTTTTCTGAAATGGTGCACGTTCAGCAAGCAGAGAGGTGACAGATACGGTCACGAGCAGTGCAGAAGATGGACAGGCCATGGAAATGCAATAATAACAGTGTGTGTGTGGTGGTGTGTGACATTGTCTTTGTTTTCTCATTGTGTTTGGTTTTAATGCTAGCTCAGTCCTGGGAAATGCCCTGTGTTTGAGTTGTGTATGTGCTGTATGAAGTTTCACTTGCCCTGCTTTTCTTAAATAAAAGGTTCCTGAAGATTCCCAATATTCCCAGTGTGAAAAGTGTCTTGGATACATAATGCAAGTGGTAGACAGTAGAATCAGTAAAGGTAATCAAAAGACATGGTGTATTTGATGACTTTATGTGTTTGTTAAACCAGAGGATCAGGGAACTAACCTGAAAAAATGACTTTTATCTTAGACAAAAGTATTGGGACACCTGCTTATTCATTGTTTCCAAAACAAAAACAAGGCTAATAAAGAGTTTCTCCTGCTTTTGTTGGACTAACTCTCTACTGCCCAGGGTGCGAAGGCTTTCTACTAGAGTTTGGAGGAGCATTGCTGTGAGAATTTGATTGCATTCATCGACAAGAGCTTTAGTGAAGCCAGAATGCTGGATGATAATCACCACCTTACCTCATCCCCAACTCCCCAACTCATCCCAAAAGTACTGGATGGAGCTCCAACCATCATTCCAGAGAACACAGTTATTCCACTGCTCCACAGCTCAATACTGGGGGGCTTTATTGCCCTCTATGTCCCACACCTGGCATGCAGAGAGTCCTATTCTATTGGCAGTACTTCTCTATAGGGACTAGACAAGCTGTGTGTGTGTGTGCATTTGCACGTCTGTGTCAGCAATGGGTGCTACTTAAAACAACTAAATGCATTCATAGGGGTCATAATAGGGGTGTCCACAAATATTTGGACATGTAGTGTGTATTGAATGTTCTCACTCACAGTATGGTCTCGCTGTGCTGCTGCTCAACCTGCTGACTCAGGGTTTGAGGGCCAACCTGTAGCAATAGCGACCGTGAACTAATGATTCTTTGGAATCGGTTCACAAGTTCAACTGAATCGAACGAATTTTCACGTTTTTATGAGAAAACACACACTGGTTATAATCTGAAAACATAATAAATACACAAATAAATAATACAATTCACACTGTAAAATGCACTGCAGTCTGTAGCTGGCTTAATATTCCTGTTGCTTGGTGTCACTTTAGACTTTAGCCATCTGCTCACATACATTACACATTTATTCTGTATTTAAATCCTGCCTTTTTGCACCTAATTACACTGTACATAACGTCCAAGTTATTGGGCATTTCTAAAAACATGGACAACGTATGTAATATGAAATGAAAGCTGTTTTTTTAATAATAAAAAAAAGTCCATTAATGCATCTATATATAACATGCCAAGGCCTTTAAATAGTAAAGGTACTGAAACGTATAACATACTGAACATTATTATGATTATGCATTCATTTATCATTTATTGATAAAAAAAAGCTATAATGTTATATATATATATATATATATATAGATCATAGTCATGCATGACTTTTAAATTACTAATAATCAATAACCAATAATAATACATTTTATTATTTAAAGTTATTTAATGTTTAATTTCTATTATATATTTATGTTTTTTTTTGTTTCTGTGTGAATGTACGGTTTTATTTCCATTTTAACAAGTTTAACATAAATTTGTTCGGAATTTGTTCGATTTATTTTTTAATTTTTTTAAAGACGTATACCCCCTTCCCTGTACGATGGTTTAAATTAAATAAAATAGAAATAAATAAATAAATAAATAATCAAAAAGCAAAGACCTCGTCCAGGAAATGACGTCATATCTTCCACGGAGGCCGTGACGTGGCAGTACGCAGGCGCAACCACCGCCACCATCATCACCAGCAGCAGCAGCAGCAGCAGCCGCAGCAGCAGCAGCTGGCTATCACACAGCAGCACCTTTAACCCCTCTGAAAGTTTACTCCAGCTCCCCTGACTCTCACAGCGTTACCTCCAGTGCATCAGCATGGGGCTCACGATCTCCTCGCTCTTCGGGAGACTGTTTGGGAAGAAGCAGATGAGGATACTGATGGGTGAGAGCTAGGCTGCGGCCACTAGCGTTAGCCTCGGTAGCTACTAGGCTAGCTGGCATAGTGCTCCCTCACTTTCCCTTCCAGCTGGAAAATCCTCCTTCCTCGTTTTCTGGGGAAATTGGATTACATGTAAAGACTGATTGATCAGCTAATTTCAGTCAGTTCAGTAATAATCGATTAGGTGGCCAGCCCATGAACTGACCAGCTAACGTTACCTGTTGTGTAACCTTTGACCAGATCAGCAAATCCTGCTGAATATATGCACACGTGGTCATCTCGTATATAATGTATATAATATATATATATAATATATGATAAGCGTTTAGACATTAGCGTTGTGTAAATGTTTTATATGTAAATATTGGTTGTACTTGGCTACATCCCCAGTTCTGTTCTTATTGCAGCATAACCAGCTATTAAATAAGCATGTGAGTAACATCTAGTAGACTTTGTAGACGTTGATAATTTAGTGCTGGTTTATTCTTTAAGGCACCATAAGTTTCAGTGCTGGAAAATGTGAGATTTTCTCACTGTAGTATACAGCTAAGTGTATAGAAGAGGAGTACATGCTTGCTGACATATATATACACACATATACACACACATATATATATATACACACACATTTTATATATATATATATATATATATATATATATATATATATATATATATACACACATTTTATATTTATATATATATATATATATACACACACATATATATATATATATATATATATATATATATATATATATATATAGTGAAAGGACTCACATACACTGAGCCTCACATACACAAATTTGTTCTTGAGAAAGGTCCAAACAAAGTCTGTCGGATTCATGATGTGTTTTTAAACTGCAATTGATCACATCTCTGCTCTCTTAATGATGGATCCTATTGTCTTGGTCAAAAGAACAAATCCCAAAAGAGTAAAAATGACAGAAATTACATTATTTAGTAATTTGCATGAGGTGATTTTGTTTATATAAGCATCAGTACCAGTGTCAGGATACCTTCAGCCTACCTAGTCCTCAGATGGAGAGGTGGATGGAGTTCATAGGAATCGTAGGACAAAACAGATTCAAAGTAAAAGTGAACTAAATGTAAAAAAACGCTGAAGAAAAGAAGTAATATATGTATATATATATATATATATATATATATATATATTATACTCTATATAATGTGTTATATTATATATTAGCTTATTTTCCTTGCTACTATGCGACAGTCGAAGCACAAATGTATTATTTGAAAGTATCCAGTTAATATCCCACAGTCTCATGGTAATTGTAGTGAAGAAAGTCTTTTATATGGAAGCTGTTGAACCTCTAATGTTTTGTTGGTGTTGTTTTTCAGTGGGTCTGGACGCTGCAGGCAAAACCACAATATTGTACAAACTGAAGCTGGGAGAAATCGTGACCACCATCCCAACTATAGGTACGTTTAACATTCACTGCCACTTTGCAGTAAGTAGAGCTCATACGCAGTCTGATATGTTTCCGGTAGTCTCACATCATGGTATAGCTGTGATTTATTAAGAGCCCTTTATTGCTTTTACGCAGCAGTACAATGGTATTCAACCTTCACGGTACACACACACACACACACACACACACACACACACACACTCTCTCTCTCTCTTAAAACACATCTGGAATAGTAGGCAGGGAACACATAAACCCAGGGAGCAAACGGGGCTTAGGTGCCTTGCTCAAGGGCACCATAGCCATGGATGCTTGTCCTGGAGATTGAACCAGTGACCTTCAGGGCTGAGCCCACTTTTCTAACCGTTGGGAGGACCCCCAGGTTGCCAGTTTGACTCACTATAAGTAATTGGTTCCTTGAATGTGGTGTGTACAACCCTAATTGTGGCTGGGTGAAAGTCATCTGGAACTCTCGATATAAGCATCATGTCAAAGTCCCAAGAGTAAATACTAGGGATGGATGATGATAATGATGATGGTGATAATAATAATATCAGAATCACCAGTATCAGACTTTATTTGACAACATTTGAAGCGCTCAACAAATCCCGAGGTAGTCACAGTTTCTGTATTGTTACATAAAGCTGATGCGTCCTTGGAAATGTAGTGTTTTTCGCTCTGTTCGGGCAGCTGGAGTCTGACTTAAAGGTCATGCAATAAAACACTGGAGGCTGACAGCTTGGTGCCAGACCTTGGAGCTGATAAGAAATTTTTAACCACCCAGTTATGCAAATTATCTTGTGGTTGAACATTACATGGTGTGCGGCCTGTGTTCCCATGACACAGTAGATTGTATTAAGGAGCTTTTTACTCTGTATTTCGTCAAATTGACCAACCCTCAACCCTCTCTTTTAAAGCAACTGATAATTATACTTGCATTATATTACAAACATCAGGAAAAATATCCTGAAGACCTTAATAAATACTGGTAGAAGTAATACCCTTCAGTTCTGGTCTTTAGTGTATGTAAGATCATCTTAGAGAACAGTAGAACGGTAGATACTGTTTTCCTGGGTCAGTCATTTTTATTGGAAGTGATGCACAGCTATAAATACACAGGTGTGAAGAATAACCAGTCTTGCACCACTGAGACCAGTGAAGTTGTGCCACCTCTAGATGTCACTATGTAACTGGCAGTGGCTGTTTTTTCCCCGACCAGCACAGTTACTTTTCTATTTCTCTGATAACTGAAGAACCCACACTGCAGAACAGTGAAGTTTCACTTCATCTTACTTATTTTAGAGGTTTCTTTAACGTAGTTTAATATAAATCAGCAGGTTTGTTCTCCTGTGCAGTTGTATTTTAATAAATAAAGTGTAAGATGGAGAGTGAATGTTATCAGTCTTTAAAAATGTTTTTTAAGAGCTTCGCTCCAACCCCGGCACATGTAAGAACATGTTTTATATGCTCTAATAACAGCAGTATTTCATTTACTTTATTATAATACTGGACAAACTGATGATATTTTGCCTTTTAAGGTAACTAAACAGTCAGTTTTCCCTTTTAACGCATTCATTTTTTCTTCCCTGGGCAGGATTTAACGTGGAAACTGTTGAATACAAGAACATCTGCTTCACTGTTTGGGACGTTGGTGGCCAGGATAAGATTCGTCCACTTTGGAGACATTACTTCCAGAATACTCAGGTATGAAGTCATTTCATTCAGAACAAGAGCAGAATAAAATCAGTCGACCTTCCTTTATTTTCACTTGGAAAATTGTGTGGTCAACAGCTAATAAAAGAATAAATTGAGTAAATTAGAGTAAATTATATGTTTGAATTAGTAAGAGATAATAAAACTTGATGTAAATATAAAACTAAATGAATTCATTTAGAAATTAATCAACCAAACTAACACAAATAGAATCAAAATTATATATGTAGAAAAAGTTAGAAGAATGCATGTCAACTTGTAAAAAAAACAGAAAAAATCTACATTTAAATTCTTTAAAAAAAATAAAATACAGGTAATAAAAACATCTGAAAATTAAGATAATAATAAACAAATACATAAAAGAATTTAAAAGAATTTAAATTTATTTTCAGTTTTTAATACAACCTTTTCTCTCAAGTAGAACCTCACCTTTTACTTATGTTTGCTTGTTTATTCTCGCATAGCCAGTAATGTTGTAATTAATATGCAGTGTGTACATGTGGAAGATTTAATTACAGCTGTAAAAACTCCTGATGACTCTCGCTCTGAGTATTCTTCAGAAAAACTGGAGCAAAGTCCAGATCTTGAGAAAGTAGTTGAAATTTTTGGTTTTACTGACTCAAACAACAAGGTTTTCCAGGTTTTCTAATAGTGTAAACAATATTTGTGGTTTTATTTTGTATTAACCAATAGACAAATAGATTTTTACAGTAGTCAGTCACATTTATATGTGATCAGCCTGTAAACAGAGGCTTGTTGGGAAGTGCAAGTTCCTATCTGGTTAACAAGATAAAGTGAACCTCCATGAGTTCTCTTTTATTATTATTATTATTATTATAAATTAATTTATTATTTAACCCCTCAAGTTAATATACCACTCTTAACTACATAACTTGTGTATTAGTTTATTATAGGCAATATTAGCAATTTAAAAAAAGAAAAGAAACTAATAAATTTAAGCAGATACCCAGAAATTAATAGTAGTTAGTAAATGATGCATCTTAAGAGGTTCAGTGGTTAATAAGATTTGTCACTACAGATTTGTCTTTTTTTTTGTGTCTTTTTAGGGCCTGATCTTTGTAGTGGACAGCAATGACCGAGAGAGAGTGTCAGAGTCTGCTGAGGAGCTCGCTAAAATGGTAAGTATTTGAGTTATTTGGTGTTTACGCCTCCTTTACTCTCATGTACTGATTTGAGCTGGTGAACGTGCTTCTGTGTCCTCATGGGTGTTATTTCCTGTGTATGTACAGTTGCAGGAAGATGAGCTGAGGGACGCTGTGCTGCTGGTGTTCGCAAACAAACAGGATCTGCCGAACGCCATGGCAGTGAGCGAACTTACAGACAAACTGGGCCTGCAGAGCCTGCGCAGCAGAACGGTGTGTACACACACACACACACACACACACTCACACATACTGGCTAGATGAGACTAATATTAAAATTTGTCCAGATTCAACATTTGATTATTGACTTCCTTTGTTTCTCTTGTCCTTTGCAGTGGTATGTCCAGGCTACCTGCGCTACACAAGGCACCGGGCTGTACGAAGGACTAGACTGGTTATCCAACGAGCTGTCCAAACGCTAGTGCCTGTGAGCGGAAGAGGCTGGGAAGTGTGTGAACGAGTGATAGGTCTATGGACTCTGTTTTGAAGAACCAGTGTGTGTGATGGGACTGAAAGCTGGGAAGGAGCCAGCTTTCACGATTTCAGTGCCCATCGTCATGTTTTAGCTTTCCTCTTCTACTCTGTATTCTTTTTCTCACTTTCTTTATGTTTATTTCAGTGATGTGATTCCTCCTTGCTGGGATGAGAGGGTGTTAAGTAGGGCCAAATTTTTCTTTGGCGTTTTGAGTCTTTCAAAACGTCTTCAGCAAAAAGAGGAACCCAACCCTGCCCGATCAGGGTTTTGGCTTTTTTGGATTTTGCACAGAGCAAGCTGATTACATTCGCTGACCCATAGGTTAGAGTAGCACGACATTCATTTGAGAGCACCACAATGGAGCAGATATGTAAAGGTGGTGACTGTGAAACCAGCACAGGTCTAAGACCAACATTAGGTGAGGAAAATGACTCCCCAGACTTAAGATCAAGCCCAATATTTCTTTGTAGCTTTTTATTTCCATCATTAGTACTGTTCTCATATGCTGGATAGGGAATATCGGTGTAGAGTGGGGAAAGCTGATTGGGAGGGGAAAAAGGAGATGCGACAACCTCAGTGTTTCAAAACTAGAAGTATTTTAACTGAATTTGTTATTAAAACCTCAAAGGTTGGTTTCCCAGACAGGCATTTGGTCTAGTCCTGGACTATACAGCATGCTGAATTAAGATTCAAAGAACAAGGTAGTCCAGGACTAGGCTCGATCTCAGTCTGGAAAACTGACCCCAAGAGTTCGGTCTTGGCCGAGGATTAAGCCCAATCCTGGGCTTCGACAATCTCCATTAAGAATGCTGTGCAGTCCAAGACTAGGCTTAATCCCTGCCTGGGAAACCAGCCCCAGGTCCTCTATAGATCTTTCTAGATCTGATGGAGCCAAAATGCTCTTTTCCACACATTCCCAAATCAGCCAGTGCATGCTGATTCAGCAAAGACACACCGTAGCTCATTGAACTCGTTGGCTTCTCTAAGCGGACGTGTCTGGCTGGAAGTACTGAGTTTCAGTATACAGAGGAGGGTAAGATGCCCTTAGGTTCTGACCATGTAGTGATGTGTGAAACCGCTACTGGTCACTTTACAAACTGACCCTTTTCTCCATTGTTGTTGTTTTTTTAAAGTCGGTAGCAATGTTCGTGTCAGTCATGTCTAAAACACCTGTTGGTATTGTATGTGAGTCCCTGGAGTGCTGCTGGAGTTCACCATTGACATATGAAACTTTTTGTGACAAAAAAAAAAAAAAAATCCCATCAACTCTCGGTTGAATGCAGTGACAGTGTGCTGAACTTGCCTTTTTAGGGATGTTGAACAGATTCTCACTCGGTTGGACCCAATAATCAAGGTGATGTTTGTGTACTTTATGTATGATACTGTTTTAGAATAAAACCATGTTGAACTGACGTACTGAGTCGGACTGAGATGCCTCTGAAGATTAGAACTTCAACAGCGCACACACACACACACACACCTAACACCTAACCAAACAAACCATATAACCATATGTAGCTGCACTACCTGAACGAAAGCATTAGGGACACCTGCTCAGTCATTGTCCAGGCAAGGCTTTCTATTAGATTTTCTTGGTGGGAATTTGATTGCATTCAGCCACAAGAGCCTTAGTGAGGTCAGCATGTTGGATGGAGCCCAGCATATCTTCCCCACAGCTACGATTCTGTGTTGGGACCTCCCATCCATCCACGTGGGGCAGCAGCTCTGGGTTTAGGCTTAGCTCTCCAGATTGCTCAGACTCGAAAACGCAGCCATGTTAGCTTTGTGATTGGTCAGGGTTTTGCTGACATAAGCCTGACCACCCAATCCACACAGAGAGGAAAGCAATGCTGATGAAATACAGCAGATGTTTATTAGACTTTAGAAAAAAGATCTTCATCAGACACTGGGGGCCCTGAGGGGCCAGATTAGGCTAATTGGAAAGAAAACTGAGATTTTGGTTCCCAGAGGCTTTAATGGCATTATTTTCCATAACAGAAACTGGAGAGGGGAGTGTTGGTTAAACAAAGAGGAAGGAGAAGCAGGATAGGAACCTGAAACCTAGGCTAATTTGCATTGGCAGCATACCATCTACCTCCCTGTGCTGTAAGGTGTGGGCGGAAAGAAGGAGAGGATAAATAGAGAGCAGACAGAGGAGTCGGTCTCTTCTATCCTACAGACTCGTCTGCTGAAGTAGCTGGAGGACTGAGCGTGGTGGAGCCAGCAGGTTCCTGAGTCCTGCGTGGTGAGTGGAGCTGTTACTTTACTCCTATTCTGTAGATGCTTTTATTAATATCAACCCCTAATAACTACAACCCTCATCACTATCCTCACCAGGCCACTGCCACCATAGTCACCCTGGGTACTTCTTAAGGATTTCTGGGACATGTAGTCCACTGCTTGCATTTCTTTCTTGTAAGTGACCTTCACCTTTCATGACCTCTTCCACAAATATGTGTATATTGAGGAATCTAGCGTCAGCCTGAGGTTGTGCTTATGGACGGTGTCCTAAAGGGAGATGTCTCCTCTCTACAGATTTGAGGAGGAGGAGAGGAGGAGAACCCAACTGCCAAGGGTTTCGGGCACTCGGGTCTTCTGCCATGTTCTAGTAGACGTTGTGTTGTGGCCTCCTGCCATATGGATGGGATGGACATCACACGGAGTCGCTGGTCAAGGTTCAGCAGACCTGCAGTGGACAGCACCAGGTCTACTGTGACCGCCAATAAAGCCTTAGACTTTTGAAGCAACCAATGTTTGTTGAACAATGCCGACACAAGTTAATCTACTGACTGAAGTACTGTACCTGACTGTAGGAGCAATCCTCAAGAAATAAATATTGTTTATTTAAAAGTCTGTTGCTTGGTTGGCAGGTTCTAGGGATGGCCTGCTGTAAAACAACCAACAACCCATTCCTTTTAAGGCTGTGTGCAAATTTCTGGAAAAAAATAAACAAATAAAAATTGCAAAACCATGTTCATCAATATTTCTCTAGTCTTGTCCTTTTTTCAAACTTTTTTTGGATGTTCTATTCATATTTGACCATTTATCACCTTAAAGCAACATTATGTAGAATTTTACCCTAAAGTCACAACGTAATGCCGTGGCTACTCCGGGCTCAGCCTGCTGCTAACTTCACTATGTAACTGTGAAGAATCTGGCAGGAAAATGCTTGTGAGAACTGCGTAACACAAGTCATGTTTGAATAAAATCCTATAATATTGCTCTACTGTGTCCACATCCCAACTGTAGGGGGAGCCCAGGAGCAAGAAATACCATTTCTGAATAATGCTCCTTTAAATGAAGCTGAGAGACGCTGTGTTTTAATGGGGAATGTGAAATACAGTATGCACTGTGGTAACACTGCATACTTTTTAAATTGGACAAAAGTATTGGGACACCAGGTCATTTACTGTTTCTTCTGCCATCAAGCGTATTAACAAACAGCACAACACACACTGCGAACACACTCGCCACCACCATGTCAGTCAGTGTCACTGCGGGTGCTGAGAATGACCCACCACCCAAATACTACAGTCTGCTCTGTGGTGGTCTGTCCTATGGGGTCCTGAGCATTGAAGAACAAACAGGGTGAAAGGAGGAGGCTAACTAATAGAGTCTGCAGAGAATCAGATGGAGACAGTCTGGGATTATAGATAAGAGTTACAGAGTGCTCCTATATGGTCATTGGAGCTGATAGAATGGACAGTGAGTGTAGAAGTATGGGGGTGGTATTAATGTTATGGCTGATCATGTATAGTTGTCTGCAAAAAGACATCTTAGGACCAGTTTTTATAAAGTGTCTGGTTGATCTGTATAACTTGGATAAGTGATCTAGGTGAGAGGACTCTGGAGGTGTAGTTCAGGGTTCAAGTCATTATTTCGCAAACCGAAACTTGAGAGGTGTCAGAGAAACAGAAACCTAGGCTACCAGAAGACCTGGGCGGAAGGAAGGAGAGGATAAATAGAGAGCAGACAGAGGAGTCGGTCTCTTCTATCCTACAGACTCGTCTGCTGAAGTAGCTGGAGGACTGATCGTGGTGGAGCCAGCAGGTTCCTGAGTCCTGCGTGGTGAGTGGAGCTGTTACTTTACTCCTATTCTGTAGATGCTTTTATTAATATCAACCACATAATAACTACAACCCTCATCACTATCCTCACCAGGCCACTGCCACCATGGTCACCCTGGGTACTTCTTAAGGATTTCTGGGACATGTAGTCCACTGCTTGCATTTCTTTCTTGTAAGTGAGCTTCACCTTTCATGACCTCTTCCACAAATATGTGTAATTTGAGGAATCTAGCGTTAGCCTGAGGTTGTGCTTATGGACGGTGTCCTAAATGGAGATGTCTCCTCTCTACAGATTTGAGGAGGAGGAGAGGAGGAGAGGAGGAGAACCCAACTGCCAAGGGTTTCGGGCACTCGGGTCTTCTGCCTTGTTCTAGTAGACGTTGTGTTGTGGCCTCCTGCCATATGGATGGGATGGACATCACACGGAGTCGCTGGTCAAGGTTCAGGGGACCTGCAGTGAGCAGCACCAGGTCTTACTACAATGACCTGCCAACAAGGCATGAGACGCTAGAAGCAACCAACAAACAGACTGAAGTCTATACTGGCTCTGGATGAGCAAATGCAAAAGCTTAATAAAAGCTGACACAACTTTACTCTTTTACTTTTTTTTTTTTGGTCGGCTTCTGGTTGTCTGTTGCTTGGTTGGCAGGTTCTGTGGATGGCCTGCTGTAAAACAATTAACAACCCATTCTATATAAATATTGTTTTATTAAAAGGCTGTGTGCAATTTCCTGATAAAATAAAAAATAAAAATAAAAATTGCAAAACTACAACAACCAATAGTTCTCAAGTGTGTTTCCTTTGTTATTCTAACAATGTAAGACAAATCAGGTTCTACTAAAGTTCTACATATATGTACTGTTTGCCCTCAACAGCAACTTTAGCTCACTGGGGCTCCTGAGTGGTGCGTCATCAAGAGATCTCTGGCAACACTTATCCAAGACAGAGAGTCCCAGTGAGCACTTTTGGGCCTTCCTATTGCTAGATGGAGCTACTGCTCCTCCATCACTCAGAGAAATGCATATGTAAGCCTTTAACCTCCTGGTACCATTGTGTGACCAGGGGTGTGGTATTGGGGGTAAGGTTAGGACGACTGAATGGGCCTGTGGCTGACTGGAGCCCTAAATCATTTGTCAATTGAGTATTTTGGCTGAATTATTGGAGTTGTGGGGCCCAGAGTCATATCTTTTCAGCTTTAATGAATCACTAAACGGGACGTCTGACAGAGGCTGTGTTTTCAAAGAAAAGTGTGAAATATGGACTGTGTTAACATATTTGACACAAATACCATATTTGACACAAAATAATCAGAATAAGTGATGCAATATGAGTCCACCAATAAAAAACATGGATCTGGTTACTACCCCACTGTGCCAGAGTTTCAAATTCTGCCAGGGTGATCATCTAGGTGTACGTGCTAGCTGTAGAAACTCTGATCCAGCCAGTGTGAGTTTCGCTTTTCAGTAGAACAAGTCTGACTAGTTCCAGGAAGTCCAATCTCAACAACGTCCTGGCAGTTATTCGCAGTTATTCAACTCACTGGAAGTAACAGAGTGCATTGATAAGAATCAGTCGTCCACAAATGTTGTTTTTGGTGGTTTCTGGGTGACGTTGGCCTAGAAAGCAAGTCTACAGTGTTAAACCTCAGTGCTCTTTGCTTTAGTGCCAGGGCCTGGGGGGCATCACACAGCTCTCAATATCATCTGTACATCAACCTTCACGGTTACGTAATGACACGTATGGTTTTCAGATAGTCATAATAACTATAATGACAATACTATAAATAATAATATAAATATAGTTCCTATAGCTACTATAATTTTACAGTTTCAATGAAAAATGAGTTTATTTTAGTTCTGTACATTAATAGTTGTCTATTGTTAGCTGATTGTTTTATTTTTCACTATTAATTAATTCAATTATTTTTGATATTTTGTTCAGATGTAATTTTGTGTGCTTTGGCAACATTGTTGATGAGACAGTCATGCCAATAAAGCCAACCTGAATTGAATTGAACTGAATAGTCATGGATCACAACCGGGGTTGCAAATATTTCTCTGTTGTTAGTCAGCTGTAGAGTGTTAGCCTCTGAAAATCAGTCATTGAGGTCAGTTGATTGTTATACACACTTCATGAGAAAATCGTTGAATCGTTTATCATCCTGAACTCGAACTGTTGCACGGACATACTAAAGGATTCCTGACACCATCTGAAAACACAGAGAGCAAGGCGGCAATAGATTAGCCTGTCTATTCATTTGAATGGCCTCTTAATCCACAGTGCAGTGGTTCCACCTCTAGATGTAACTATGAATCTCGTCACACTGTAGAGATCCCAACACCACACTGCTCTCATTTCACTGCAGTGTTCTGATTTCGTTTCCCCTGAGAGGGCAGGGTCATGAAAATCAGCTTATTTTGACTGGTCAGCTGCATCCTGTGATGAGACATCTCTGTCCTGAAGGGAGTGGCCTCTTTCAGGATGACAGTGTCCCAATCCAAAGGGCATGAGGGCTCAGGGAAGGGTTTGATTCCCTCCATTGGTTCCACAATGATGTAAAATCACATGCTGTGACCTCTAGCAGTCACGAGAGGTCAAGCCAGTGGAACATCTACTACGTACATGTTAGACAGGTCACTCCGCCACCATCATCAACAACGTGTTGAATAATGTGGCTATATATACACCAACGTTTTGTGGTATGTGTGTCTGTGTACACCAATCAGCCAGAACATTAAAACCACTGTCATGCCAGCAAGTGAACAGCCAGTTCTTGAAGGCGATGAAGGTGTTGAAGCAGGAAAAATGGACAAGCGTAAGAATCTGAGACACTTTGACAAGAACCCAACTGTGATATTTAGTCAGCTGGGTCAGAACATCTCCAGAACATCAGGCATCAAGTCTTGTGGGGTGTTTCTAGTATGCATTGGTCAATACCTACCAAAAGTGCTCCAAGGAAGGACAACATGTGAACCGGTGACAGGGCCATGGGCCCCCAAGGCTCATTAATGCTCATGGAGGTCTCACCTCACCCTACTGCTGCTACAGGACATCTTCAGAGGTATTGTGGAGTCAATTTCCCCAAGGGCCAGAGCTGTTTTGGTGGCCTGAGGGAGACCCACACAGTATTAGGGAGCTCCGGGCTATTGATGACAGGGTTGTGGGTTTAAAACCCGGGCTTGGCAAGCTGCCACTGTTGGGCCCTTAAGCAAGGCCTCTTCACACTCTCTGCTCCCTGAGTGCTGGAGTTGGCTGCCCATTGCTCTGGGTGTGTGTGTGTGTGTGTGTGTGTGTGTGTTCACTGCCCTTAGTTTACTAGTGTGTGTGTGTGTGTGTGTGTGTGTGTGTGTGTGTTCACTACTACAGATGGGTAAAATGCGTACATAGTTCAGTGATACATTCATGTACCTTTACCTTTATTAGGAAAGGTGGTTGTAATGTTATGGCTGGTCAGTATACGTTCAGTTAATTTTGCCTAATTTGTGTCTTGTTCTTAACACCTATGATTTGCATGTGGTAACTTCATAAAATTGTCTAATAAAGGTTTCTGGTTGTCATTGTCTGATGTTTACATGTCTACAGATCTGTATTCTGTGCCTGTGCAACATTAGAGACGGTCAGGAAGAGGCCGAACCCTTTACACGACGACTCTGCAGAACTGAAAGGAAACATAATAGAGCTCTACCGAGAAGCAGAAACCGAAACTTAGTCTGGTAGCCTTGGCAATATGCCACCTACTGCACCGCCCTGTGCTGTAGGGTGTGGGCGGGAGGAAGGAGAGGATAAATAGAGAGCAGACAGAGGAGTCGGTCTCTTCTATCCTACAGACTCGTCTGCTGAAGTAGCTGGAGGACTGAGCGTGGTGGAGCCAGCAGGTTCCTGAGTCCTGCGTGGTGAGTGGAGCTGTTACTTTACTCCTATTCTGTAGATGCTTTTATTAATATCAACCACATAATAACTACAACCCTCATCACTATCCTCACCAGGCCACTGCCACCATAGTCACCCTGGGTACTTCTTAAGGATTTCTGGGACATGTAGTCCACTGCTTGCATTTCTTTCTTGTAAGTGAGCTTCACCTTTCATGACCTCTTCCACAAATATGTGTATATTGAGAAATCTAGCGTCAGCCTGAGGTTGTGCTTATGGACGGTGTCCTAAAGGGAGATGTCTCCTCTCTACAGATTTGAGGAGGAGGAGAGGAGGAGAACCCAACTGCCAAGGGTTTCGGGCACTCAGGTCTTCTGCCATGTTCTAGTAGACGTTGTGTTGTGGCCTCCTGCCATATGGATGGGATGGACATCACACGAGTCGCTGGTCAAGGTTCAGCGGGCCTGCAGTGGACAGCGCCAGGTCTACTCTGACCTGTCAACAAAGCGCCAGACTCTAGAAGCAACCAAACTCTCAACAAAAGCCGACACAAGAAACTTCCCTTCCCCATCCACTTCCCTTTTACCCTTCGGTCGGCTTCTGGTTGTCTGTTGCTTGGTTGGCAGGTTCTGGGGATGGCCTGCTGGAAAACAAAAAACCAACCCACTGTAGGGGGGCGTTGTTTCCTTTTGGAAACAACCCTCCCTTACATGTCTCATTTCTTTTAAGGCTGTTCGCAATTTTCTGATGAAAATAAAATAAAAAGCAAAACGATGTAAAACCTCCAATACTTCCCTGGTGTTGTGTGCTTTTTTAAATGACAACACACACTCTTACGCATAAATTAGATTAGGATGAATATAATAATTATAATAATTATGAAAATATCATTTCTGAAGTGTGAACCTTACATTAAACCAAAAACCTTGTATCTCCATTTATGCAGTTTATCACTTTTTGACATAATGTGAATCTTTACATCGTATTCAAATTTCATGATGAACGGACCAATAGAAATGCTCCAAAATGACATGAAAAAAAAAATTGACATTAACTTTCATTAAAAGTTGAGTTTTTTCTCCTGTAAAGTAGCCATTTTGGAGATACAAGGATTTTTCCATGACAGTGACGATATGCTATATAAAGCCTCTCTGGGACTGGATTTAATTCAAGCTGTAAAAGTGCCAATCAATAACACACACTATATGTCCAAATGTTTGTGGACACCCCTTCTTATTAATGCATTCAGCTACTTTAAGTTGCAGTTGTTGCTGACACAGATGTGCAAATGCACACACACTCACACAGCTTGTCTAGTCTCCATAGAGAAGTACTGCCAATAGAATAAGACCCTCTGCAGCAGATAAACATGGACCTGTTGGCTCCATGCTGTCTAATGCCAGGCGTGGGCTATAGAGGGGTATAAAGCCCCCCAGCATTGAGGAGCTGTGGAGCAGTGGAAGAGCTGTCTTCTCTGGAATGATGGTGGTGGAGCTCCATCCAATACTTATGGGATGAGTTGGGGATGATGAGGTGGGGTGGTGATCATTATCCAACATCCTGACCTCGCAAAGGCTTTTGTCACTGAATGCAATCAAATCCTCACAGTAATGCTCCCTCCAAAATCTACTAGAAAGTCTTGCACAGTAGAGACAGATACTCCTACAAAAATATAATTGATTGTCCTTATACTTTTGTCCATATAGTGTATTTACAGGCTTGTCAGAGGTGTAGTTGAATGGCAGCTGTGGGCAAATCTGCAGTTTCAGCTTTGTAGCCTTGTTTAATTTAATAAGCTTTAATGTAGTTCAGCCAATATTAAGTATTATTATCTAGATTTGATATTTTGGGATCTTCAAATGAGATCTTCTAACAGATCCACCCTTTTAAAGTTCTCTGGTTCCTCAAGATTGTGTGCAATGTGTTCTGCAGTTCCTGTTTTATTGCTAATTACCACTGTTCTTATGTCCTCTGTGGAAACCCCCCTCTCAGCACTTGGCAGAGCTGGTTTTGTTGCTCTGATGGCAGAGACCCACCCTTGTTATTGCCTTGTGGAAATGTGGGTGGTTTCCAGCGTCTAAAGTCTAAAGGGAGGAGACTGTGTATCTCGCTGAGTTTCATTTTCCACTTGCTCTCAGTCCTCTTCTCTGGGGCGTTGCATCAGTTCTGTAAGCGAACCCAAGAAAGAGGAAACATTAACAGGTCATTAATGGATTCTGATGGAGTTGTGTTGTAGAACTGCTGACTCACAGCTTAGACACACTTGCAGACCTAATACTTAAGCATCAAAGCCTCCAGTAATGTACACTATATGGACAAAAGAATTCAGACGCCTACATGTTAAAGGACCACACCCGATGCAGCTCTACCAGCAGCAGCAGGTCTGGAGCTCTGCTGCAGTTATGGAGTCAGTTAGAGGCTTTTCTGCACTCTGCTCTGAGCTCAGCACTCGGCCCTGACCCCGCTCTGTAACTTTACGTGGTCTGACTGACACTCGGTGGACACTGAGCTGCTCTCTGTGAGCTGTTCCTCCTAAACTCTTCCACTGTTCAATAATAACACCACTCACAGCTGATGGAGGAAGATCTAGGAGGGAAGGTCTAAATTTTACCAGCTGACTTGTAGTTGTTGGTGCAGCGGTGTCTCCTATTACATACAGAACCACGCTGGAGTTCAGTGAGCTCTTCAGAACCTCCCGTTCTTTCACTGATGTGTGGAGGAAAGGCAGACTGCAGGGCTAGGGGCTTAATTTTATACACCTGTGGCAAAGGGACTGAACAAAACACCTGAATACAATGCTGTGTATGTTTAGGAGGTGTGTCCCAATACTTAAGTTCAAATAGTCTATGATAGCTCTTTTTCGTTTTTCTGGTCTACAAGGTCTGAGTAGTGACACAATTTCATGTTGGGGTGTTAAACGTCGCCACGTTGCTCACAGTCTGTCTAATGGACACTATGTTGTCACTTCCTGCCATGTTGCAAGGCTTAGCAGACTTGTCTTGGGCAATACAAGTGTGTGGTTGTGGGTGGTTCACTCAGTGGACATTGGAAATGAGCCCGTGTCAACTTCCAAAAGGGATTGCATTTGACTTCTTCACAACTCTGATCAAGCGTCGCCAGAGGAGTGTCACCCAGTGGAGGGTGCCTTCTGTAAGTCCTAGAAATGGGGTAGTTCTTCAATACTTCATTCAATACTTTTGGGATCGCTAAAGATCAGTTCTAAATGCAATCAAATCCTCCCAGCAATAATCCAACACAGAGGCTGTTACTACAGCAAAGGGGTTAAAAACCTCCCTCTGCATCATACTAATACCTCCACCCTTTAGGCCAGGAGTGGGGAACAGGGGCACACCTGATTCAACTCACCTGCTGATTGCCAGGTTTAGTCGATGTGTCAACAAACTGTGCCGGACTCCGGCCCTCAGCTCCCCACCCCTGCCTTAGACCCTGTAGCCTACACTTCTTCACTTTTCTTTTTTTACAGAAGGGTAACCCCATAAAAACCCCATAGCCCTCTTAAATTTCCCTCCTCCACAGGTCAGTCAGCTTTTGTGTCCCGCTGCAAACACATGTAGTGTGTCCAAGAAATGCGGCCATTCTTTCTACACTTCATCATAATTAACATCAGTTGAGGCCCTAAAATAGAACCTGGTGGGACTCCACAAGATACGCTCAATCAAACTGTCCCACCAAATAGCTCACAATAGTTTCTGCATGAGAATTCATAACAGATTCATTAACCGAGGGTTCTGTTGGTTCATTTCCTTGATTTTAGGAGAAACATTTGGATGAGAAGCGTCTACAACTTTGCATTTGGACACATAGTGCACATAAAAAATGTATGAAAAGGACAGTTGGTCTCATGTTTCTAGGCTAATATAGATAAACCCTCCTCTCATTAAAGCTGATATTCTGCGCTTTGTTCTTTAGGCCAAACCAACAGCAACGCAAACAGAGACACAGTCTGATTATCTCTGCACGGCACTTTCGTTTTCCTTTCTGTGGAAAGTCCTTTCAGTCTGGCCAGAACCTGTTTGATTTGCTTATTTGGCTCGTGGGAGGGTTTCAGTGCTGGAGTCTAAAAGGAAGAGACGGTCTGCAGGGCTTCATTTTGAGCTCTCTCTGAACAGCCTGCTCTGCTCTGGGTCTTAACCTCGACTATCTGCTGGAGCTCAAGACAAACGGGATCTGAGTCTTAGCCAGAACACCACAGAGGTGAGCTTTGCATTTCGTTGCATGATCATACATCATAAATCAATGTGTTTTGATGAAGAGTGTTGGGTTGTGCGATTGCAGACTTTCACTTGCCTGCATATGCAAATGTAGCAGCTTTGATTTTAACCCCTTAACACTCCAAGGCGTGTCCCACGCTAGGGTGTATTACTTAGTAACTACATCTGTGCAAACTGGTGGAGCTATTCTCTGGTAATAGATGCTTTCTGCTCTCTGGCAGTCCATAGGCTTTTTAAGGGGTTAAACCAAGAATATGGACAGACTGTGTTTGCAGTGCAAACGTAGGTGTGTGTTTTCTGCAGGGGCAGGCCGGTGTAGAAGGACATACTGCCACAAAACACAAACGTAAAGGTTCTTGGAGATTTTAGAGCTAAAAACATGAACGTAAATGAATGCAGAACAAACCTGTCCTTTATGATTTGATGTGCATGCTCTGCACATGATCTCATTAATTATTAATAAGTACATATCAAAGAATTCTTGTACATATCAAAGAATGTCTACAATTTCTTTGTATATTCTGTATTTTGTGTATATTTTGTGTATATTTTGTATTTATTTAATATAATTTTTTATATAACTTTATTTTTAATATGTTTAGCATGTATACAGTTTGTCCTCCTGTAGAGCATCAACCTGAGCCTCACCACAAGCATTTCAATGCATACGTGTCCTGACATGTTGTGCAGATGACAAATAAACTTGAAACTTGAAACTATAAGTCATGCTATAAGAAAGGGCAACTGAATTACATGTTTTACATTTTCATAAATTCTTTGGTTCAAAATCTGCTTACTTTCCATGTGTGGAGATCGCTCCATCATGAAGCACTGATCTAATGTTTGGTTGTAGGCAATGACAGGAGAGGATGAGGGTGGTGATGGCGATGATGATGATGACAGTGATGAAGATGGTGAAGCGAAAGGCGAGAGGCCGGTTGCCAAGGATTGGCCCGCGGGAATCTAATCAATAGACAATTACACGTTCTCACTGCTCTGCAGAGCGTGGATTGGTTGAGCTGTGCTTCTTTGAGAAACGGCGCTGAGACAGCCCCGATTTTTGGAATGCTTTTCAAAAGACTTCCAAGGAAAACACTCACGTTCTCGTGAGCCTGACAGGACGTCACTGTCAGACCTGCAGCCATGCCTGCTACTAAAGACTGCTACTGCTACTATTGTACTACACGTAGTACAGAGAACTGGAAAGGCGAAAAGCCAGTGAGGTGGGCTTGTATATTCTCCTCAGACTCAGGATTTCTATATTTTTTCAGAACTTTCTGTAAACCTACGGGGCCCCGCTGGTGATATCCTGTATGAATTAAAAATGAAGTTGTGGCCACCACTTAGTAAGACATGGGAACAAGATAATTAAGTTGTGGCCATCATTTGATAAGGTGTGGGAACAAGTAGCCTTACTAAGTGGTGGCCTCGTCTTAATTTTATCATGTGAATTTGTGAATTTCCCCACTGCGGGACTAATAAAGGATTATCTTATGTGGGATGTCACCAGAGGGGCTCCGTGGTAATGTGGCCACTAACTAACAATATATATATATATATATATATATATATATATATATATATATATATATATCGTTAGTTAGTTACAAATGTGATGTTAAACATTTACTTGCAACTCTCTCTACACAGAAACACATATTTCAATATATATACTGTTATTTACTGTTTTTCGGGGAAAATAGACAAGCTTAAAGTGTTACTAGTAACACAATGGGGCAAGTACCCACACACACACACACACACACAAACACAAACACACACACATTTGTGCTCAAATACAATGTACTATGTATAAACAAATGAAAAGGCTGAAATCAGCCAGTGAGATGGGCTTGTGTATTCTCCACAGATGAATTCAGAATTGATTAAATTCAATATGATCCATAATGTAACTGAAAGACAATAATAAAACATTTGAATAAGGAAGTAAGAAGATGGATATATATACACACACATAAATGCCAAGCAAGTATATTGTTCTCTGAGGGTGATGCCCATATCCTTTGGCTGTCCATATATAGACACCCAAGGTATTTATGCACACCCCCCTCAGAGCAGAATATACCTGCCTCACATTTTTATCTAATACTGAAGCCATATGTACTATATATGTATATGTATAAACATCAGGGAAAATACACAAGCCTAATTTGTTACAATAAGTATTGTAACCATACCGGGGCCATTCTGTGTAGAAGGCTACCAACAGGCCAAAAAGAGCCAGTGGTGCGCATGCACAACGTACTACATGCTGTTGAATGTACTACAGAGGACCATGAATAGCTGTAAGTACCCAAAGAGATGGGCTTGTGTATTCTCCACAGATAAATGACCTGACTCAGAATGTATAAAAAGACCTGAAAAGATGATAAAGAGGAATTAGTAAACAATAAATATTAGCATTAAATATTACTTATAAACATTATTGTCATGAACTATCTATCTATCTATCTATCTATCTATCTATATATATATATATATATATATATATATATATATATATATATATATATATATATATATATATATATATATATATATATATAGAGAGAGAGAGAGAGAGAGAGAATAGTTTTAATACCAGTTCAGAATGCTTTAAACAAATCTAAACATCAGGGAAAATACACAAGCCTAATTTATTACAATAAGTTATTGTAACCATATCGGGGCCATTCTGTGTAGAAGGCTACCAAGAGGCCATATAGAGCCAGTGGTGCGCATGCAAGTATCCAAGGAGATGGGCTTCTGTATTCTCCACAGATAAATGACCTGAAAAGAGGATTAAGAGGAATTAGTAAACAATAAATATTAGCATTAAATATTAACTCTAAATATTATTGGCATGAACAATTCCTAACATATGTTAGAAATAGTTTATGCCAATAATATTTAGAGTTAATATTTAATGCTAATGTTTATAGTAAAGGTTTTAAAGCATCAATAATTATTAAATCATGATGTATATATATATATATATATATATATATATATATATATATATATATAGTTTTAATAATAAATTATAATGCTTTAAAACCTTTTCTCAAATCTAAAAATCAGGGAAAATACACAAGCCTAATTGGTTACAATGAGTATTGTAACCATACCGGGGCCATTCTGTGTAGAAGGCTACCAAGAGGCCAAATAGAGCCAGTGGTGCGCATGCAAGTACCCAAGGAGATGGGCTTGTGTATTCTCCACAGATAAATGACCTGAAAAGAGGATTAAGAGGAATTAGTAAACAATAAATATTAGCATTAAATATTAACTAAATATTATTGGCATTAACTATTTCTAACATATGTTACGGAAAAAAAGGTTTTAAAGCATTAATAATGATTAAATCATGATATATATATATATATATATATATATATATATATATATATATATATATATATATATATATATATATAGTTTTAATAATTAATTATAATGCTTTAAAACCTTTTCTCAAATCTTAATATCAGGGAAAATACACAAGCCTAATTTGTTACAATAAGTATTGTAACCATACCGGGGCCATTCTGTGTAGAAGGCTACCAACAGGCCAAAAAGAGCCAGTGGTGCGCATGCACAATGTACAATGTACTGTTAAATGTACTACAGAGGACCCTGAACAGCTCAAAGGACCCAAAGAGATGGGCTTGTGTATTCTCAACAGATATATGACCTAAAGAGGAATTTGTGAACAATAAATATTATTTGCATACTATGCATATTCATAGATGGTATGCAAAATTCTTTATATTTAAAAGTATATAAAATATAAAAATATTTTAAATACTTTTAGACATAAAGTATATAAACATACATGTTTTAATAATAATAGAATGTTATTCTAATAGATCTTTTCTAAAATGATACATATTTTTTTTCCACTATCAGGGAAAATACACAAGCCTTCTTTGTCACAAAGCAAAGGGCCAAAGCTGTTCAGATCAAAGTGTTCTCTATGTGTTTGTTTACATTCCTCTGTATTTATAATGTTTTTGAAGATGTGTGTGTGAAGTTGTTCAGTCACAGACTGTAATGTATATAATAATACATTTAATTCCAGTCTAACAGGCAATCAATGTAAACATTTAATAATGTAAATGTTACAATGAGAAACGATGAAAAATGAAATTGCACAACCTATTGGACATTCCCTTTTTGACTTGGTTAAGTGACTATGGAGCCATCAGACGTTAGCTAGTCTGATTATACACTGTAAAACAGGAGTGGACATTTTCATCTGTGGACAGTTTCTAGTTAGTTTCATAATTTAACATAATAATGTAAAATGTGCCGTAACCTTCGCACATGCACATTTTCCCCCCTAGTGTGTTACATTTAGCAAATAAGCAGTACTTATACATTAAAAGCTGCAGAGTTATATCTCTGTAGATGATCTGTTTAACTATTTAGAAAACATTAGAAAATCTGCAGACCGTAATTAGACCAGAAAATCAACAAACGTGTAATTTGACCAGGTTATGCCCAAATCCATGCAGAAAGTCCACCCGTTTTACAGTGCATGCTCAGAAAGAGGCTCATTTGAGCTAGCTGACGTTTGATGGGGTCACAAATAAAACCACTCCATTTACCCTTTTTCCCTTTATGTGTTGCTTTAGCTGATGTAGTTTAGTTGCTGTCTGTGGCTTTATGTGTTTGAAATCACTGTAAAATAAAATTTGGTGTGTACATATACATACGCCTGTGAAATGACTGATAATGAACAGTGCTAAAAGCCCTGAGCGACATTATGACATTATGTATCACAGCTTATTTGGGTACAGACGGATGTTCTTAAACTGAGGTACAAGATTACACACGGGATAACTCCTGACCCGACTCTGAACCCGACTCTGGAGTGCATCGCTGAACGCTGGTCATCTTCTGCCATATTTTTATTAGTCACTATGTTATATATGATATTAGCTCACCGCATCATGTAGAGACGCTTCAAAAATGGTGGGCCGACACAGATGGGAATGCTCGGGTCAGCTTATATAATTAGGCTCTCTATGATTTGTGAACATCTTTCCTCTAATGTGTTTATGACAGTTAATAAGGCT
Source organism: Salminus brasiliensis (assembly GCF_030463535.1). Classification (NCBI taxonomy): domain Eukaryota; kingdom Metazoa; phylum Chordata; class Actinopteri; order Characiformes; family Bryconidae; genus Salminus; species Salminus brasiliensis. Next base: position 3,402,356 of record NC_132890.1, read on the forward strand.
TAGAGAGCTTTGAAGCTAGGTCAGCCAGACACATGTCTGCAGCATGGCAGTGTGGGATTACCTTCACTCGTTCCTCATGCATGCAGGTAAACGGTGCACATTTAACTGCACAAATGGGACAAAAGACAGGTAAGACACTGTTTAAAGTTATTAAACTTATTAGATATTAAATTAGTGCTTTATGCAACATTCTGTATGGCACAGGATCCTAAGGTCCCTAATAGGGTCCTAAAATAATTTATATTATATGATATGACATGCAGCAGATATTGAATACATCTCGAGTCATTGATTAGTCTATTATGTAATCAAAATAAAATGTGCATTTAATGTTTACAAAATATCCATATTGCTAATACCTACTAAGGCTAAGCTAAGCTAAGTCCCTATGTGTCTTCTGATGTCTAACAGTACATTATTTGGTCTCCACTTTAGATATTCTGCTTCTTTTTCTGCTATAAACTAGTTATTACTGCTCACCCCTTACTAAACATCTGCCCTGCATCACTTATTCCCCGTAGTTTAGCTTGCTACCGTTAGCCTGCTACTTAGCCGCCTTCCACCTATTATCCGGCTACCTCCATTCTCCCTTCCTCCATCCTCTTCCCCGTCTCTGGTATGACTCCTCTGGTTCCAGTGCCAAAGCCCTCATACTCCCAGACCAGGGAGAACCTGGTAAAGGCTATCCCTCCTAAAATCATCTGCCTGCTGGCTTGCGGTGGGAGGGACTGCCGCTATGAGGGTCCAGCATGCTGGAGACAAAGCCAGCAGGCCATCAAGGGCGTCTTCTCCAGCTGGTGAGGCTCCAACCTTGCGCCATTAAGTCTCATTGTGTTGAACCTGCATCTTCTTTTAAAGTGTGGCTTAAATAAAGCAATAAACCTTTTTACTGTTTTCAAGGGTCACTTACGACATTGTTGCCATGGCACGGCCATCCACGAATCTCATTAAGAGATACAGCATGATAGAACAGTTTAAGAAGTGAGTGCTTCAAGTCATCGCCTGCTTGTTTAAGGAATTAATGCATGTCTGGGGCATGATTGCTCTCTTCATAGCTTTCTTTCAGTGAGAGCTAGGGGTAAATGCTCTGGGAAGGCAGTGAATAACCTGTAGATGTTTGTATATGTGTGTGTCTACAGGTTGAACATCAAATCCATCATTAACATGCAGCTCCCTGGTGAACATGCTCACTGCGGCCCTGATCTGGAGCCTGACAGTGGCTTCACGTATTCTCCGCAGGTCTTTATGGAGAATCAAAGTGAGTTTCATATATATCATCCACCATGTGGACAAAAGTATTGGGACACCTGCTCATTCATTGTTTCTTTTGGAGGTACATTGCTTTAAATTGGTCAGGATGTTGGATGATGACAACCCCTTATCATCTCCAACTCCCCAATCATTCAAAAATATTGGATGGCGCACCATCACCATCATTCCAGAGTGGCACAGATTTTCACTGCTCCACAGCTTAATGCTGGGGGATTTATACCCTTCTATAGCCCATGTCTGGCATTGTGTATCTGCTCCAGAGAGTCCTATTCTATTGGTAGTACTTCTCTACAGGGACTAGACAAGCTGTGTGTGTGTGCATTTGCATCTGTGCCAGCAGTAGGTGCAACTAAAAGTTGCTGAATGCATTCATTAGAATGGGGTGTCCACAAACATTTGGACATATAGTGTGTACATTATATATATTTGTTTTTACCTTAAATATATACTAAAACAACATACACTATATATGTATATATGTATATATATATATATATATATATATATTTTTTTTTTTTTATTTTTTTTTTTTTAATACATTTATTATACAATGAGATAAAGAAAGATAAAGATACTATGGATGCTTCTCCTTTTTAGTTTACTTCTACAACTTTGGCATGGCGGATTTTGGAGTCTCGTCTATGGTCGGGATGCTGGACGCAGTGAAGGTCTTGGCCTTCTCTGTGGAGGAAGGCAAAGTGGCTGTGCACTGTCATGCTGGACTAGGCCGAACAGGTTTGAGCCTTACTTGTATGAATGTATACAAAGAATCTATTAAGCTCTATTGCCTTGTTTAATAACACTGATTGCATAGAAATTTAGCAAATGGCATAAACCCTCCTATGTAATCCTGCAGGAGTGCTGATTGCATGCTATCTGATCTACATACTGAGAATCACTGCCAGTGAAGCTATTCACTATGTACGAATCAAGCGGCCCCGCTCCATTCAGACCCGCGCACAAATCAGCCTGGTGTTTGACTTCGCCAGACTTCTGGGCTCCCAGCTAGCACAGTATCCGTGCCTGAGCATGCGGCACGGAGCGCAATTCAGTCTGAGGCAGTATCTCCAGCGCCAGGCCCTGCTGTTGCATGGAGAAGAGGCCCGCTCCCTCGCTGACACGCCCAAAATCCTGCATCTTCTGTGCAGCCTGCTGACAGCCATTGCCCAGGGAACCCTCAGCCCTCCTGAAGTTCAGGTGCACCTAGAAAGGAAGGCGGCCGTTCTGGCTCTCCAGGGGGATGTGAGGGACACGCTGGTGCTCCACAGGTATCTGCCTGTACTGACAGAGGGGGAAGGCCCTGTATCTTCATGGGACGAGCCGTTTGGATTCCTAGAGCGAAAGAGAGCGGTCCTCCTGAACAAGCGCAGTTACAGCGAGTCGGACCTGAGCAAAATTACTCTGAGTAAGGTGAGATATCAACCAATCAGAACCTTCAAAACAAGAGATGTCATCAGTTCTAGTGTTGGGGGCCAGAGTCCAATATTAGCACAGCTACTAAACAACAGTTTACCAGTGAGGTGAATTATATCATTTGAGCAAGGATATCAAACTGCAGGAATTTGGGCCTCCAGTTATGTTTTTTTGCCTGATGATGTCATTAAAATACAAAGCTCTGTGCTGTAGAACAAGGTTAAATGACATTAAAGGGCCAATATGCAATTTTTTTCTTATTTTTATCCTCAGCTACTTTATGGCTGTACAGTATATTGACTGTAAATGATAGCAGTTGTTATAAATTCCATCTGAGCCTTTCTTCAGCCTTTCTTCATCCTTTAGAGATGAAAATATCCCAGCCAGCATATTCATGGAGCGTGGGCTAGGTGGGTTCCAGGTGGGTTTGTATATAATGCGTTTTTACTTGGACCCAGTTGGGCTTCCCAAATGGGATCCATTGTTATAACCCACCCTATTCTCACATGGGTCACATCTAGGCCCCATATGCAGTGTACAACCCAGATGGGGCCCATGTTTAACCCACCCTGGTCCCATCAAACATTCTGACTCTTATTTGGACTACTCATACAGGGCCCCACATGAAGTTAGCTAGGATGTTTTGATTGTGGCATTAAAATAATGAATGTACGATTGGCTGTATTGTAATGTACCACATTCGAAGAGCAGGCCAGGCTAATGGTGCAGCTTAAACAGTGTTTACATGGGCACGGGCCCTGTGGACACTCTATGAGGCTAATTGAGTCTCTTCTGTTTTCCAGAACATTGGATTCATACAGTGCTCCACATCATTTGTGGATGATGCTAAACTCATCAGTCATTTCAGAGATCAGAGGTCAACGACTCCTGCCACCGACATCATGACAAAGGAGTCAAATTCTTCAACAGACAGATACACGCCTGTTGCACCATCCAGCCCTCGCGTGTGTGACACCAGAGCTGCTAAGCGGCCAAAGTTCACAATGAAGAAAGCTCAACCGTTTCCAAAGTTCAGCTCCACCATAGAGGTGAGCTTAAATTTACCCCCTAAAGTGCGGTTCCAGCTATGAGCCAACTACACTGGCATTCCCTGACCAGTAGGCCAAACTGGCTGCTGAAAAAATATGCACCAAGTGAAAGACCGGCTCGTTTCTCAATTCTTAGACTCATAAAGATGGTCTTACTTTATATGCTTTGAACAAACACTCTACTGAACCCCATTTTATTTATTTATTTGTTTATTTTTCATTTCAAAGCTTTGCAAAAATCATGAATCAGGGAAAGTGGCATTATCATCAAAAGCAGTTGCTGAAGCAATGGCACAACAAGACCCACCGGGAGACAGAATACTGCAGAGGGCTGCACTGTTACAGGTCTGTGTTCTGGTGTAAACACTGTGCTGGTTTATAGTAGAAGGCGGTGTGAGTAAGATCTACTGAAAGGTTTGAAGAGGTCACCTTTGCAGTGTTCATTCTGTGTCTCGTTCCATAGGATGAACTAAATCTCAGTGCGTACGGATGGGCCACGCTGACCATGGAGACGGACCCCAAAGTTCTGTGTACTCTGATGTGGGTCTGGCTAGAAAAACTAAAGGTCAGGAATGGAATGGATGAGGGTGGGAACACATCAGTACACAAATATTCACTTCTATGTTTGCAGACAGGCAAACAAAAAAATTACTCCAGATCTCCACTCCAGATACACTATATGGACAAAAGTATTGGGACACCTGCATATATATATATATTTTTTTTCTGAAATTAAGGATATTAATAAGAGTTTATCCTGCTTGTGTTGGAGTAACTGTCTCTACTGTCCAGGGAAGAGGTCTTCTGCTAGATTTTGGTGGGGCATTGCTGTGAGGATTAGATGTTAGTGTGTTAGTGAGGTCAGGATATTGGGTGATCACCACCCCAACTCATCTCATCATTCCACAGCTCAATATATGGGGGGTGGGGGGCTCTAGACACATGCTCATTCACTGTGTCTTCTAAAATCAAGGGCTTTAAAAAAGAGTGTATCCTGCTTTTGTTGGAGTAACTTTCTACTAGATTTTGGAGCATTGCTGTGAAGATTTGATTGCATTCAGTGAGGTCTAGATGATCACCACCCCACCTCATCATCCCCAACTCCCCAGCTCATTCCAAAAGTACTGGCTGGAGCACCACCACCATCATTCCAGAGAGCACAGTTCTACTCACAGCTCAATACTGGGGGGCTTTATGCCCTTTTACATTATACCTGGGGGGGCTCTAGACCATGCTTGGCATTAGGCATGGGTCTAATACTTCATGCTTATGTGCTCCAGAGAGTCCTATTTTATTGCCAGTACCTTTCTACATGTACTAGACAAGCTGTGTGTGTGTGTGTGTGTGTGCATATAAACTAGAGCTGTGTGTGTTTACAGGAGCCCATCCTGAGTGCGGAGGACATAGATAAGCTGTGTACGAACACGCCGGGTCAAAATCCCCTCAAAACGCTGCACAAGGTGAGAACATGGCCTGTACCCCCCACTGTACAACACTCTTAACACAGCATCTACCTCTAGTTCTCATTAAATGTAAAGCTGATGGGGACAGTGTGGCCCAAATGACCAACTGAGTCGCCATATAGCAGAACTAAGCTTCTTCGCTGTGTGTGTGTGTGTATGTGTGTGTGTGTATGTGCTCCTCAAAATGTCTTTCAGTCTCAGCGCAGCACTCTGTGTTGTTTACTAAGCTGTGTGGGTCAGGTGACGGTACACTGTCCACAGACCGGAAATGCCATCCTGCAGCGGCTAATACGAGCACTGACCAGGGTAGGAATCTATCTGGGCACCATAGGGGTGTGTGTTAGTGTCTCTCTCTCTGTGTGTGTGTGTGTAAGTTCCCCTAATTCTGCATGTGTGGAATGGCCATGCTTGTGTGAGTGTGTGTGTGTGTGTGTGTGTGTGTGTGTGTGTTATATGGTATCTAAATAGTTATGCATTGTGTGTGATATTTGATTGAATAAGGATGCTGTACAAATTAAAATGTGGCTTGACTGTTTGTTTTCCTATGTGACAGCGCCCCCCAGAGGAGATAGCATGCTCTGGCACCTTGCTGAAGTTGTTCAGCGCTACTGTGAGAGAGCTGCAGTGCATCCGTTCAGCCACAGGGAGTCCCACAATCCAGACAAGCTCTTAACAAAGCTCTGATTTAATAAAGAAATCTGTTTGAAAAGTGAGTTCAGTTGTTTATTGATTATTGATTATTTAGGAGTGAAATCAGCTGTTATGTTTTTTTCTGTACACCCAAATGGAGATTAATATATTTTTATAAGGTAAAATTTGTATTAATTACAATCCAAATCTGTTAAGCAGCTCAGTATACACATTGGACCCCATTAAAAGGTACAACATATGGACAAAAGTATTGGGACACCTGTTCATTCATTGTGGGTTTTAAAAAAGAGTTAATCCTGCTTTTGTTGGGGAGATTTTCTACTAGATTTTGGAGCATTGCTGTGAGGATTTGATTGCATTCAGTGATGGTCTGGATGATCACCACCGTACCTCATTATCCCCAACTCCCCAGCTCCTCCCAAAAGTACTGGATGGAGCACCACCACCATCATTCTAGAGAACACAGTTTTACTCACAGCTCAATGCTGGGGGGCTTTATACCCTTCTACATAATGCTTGGCATTAGATATGGTGCCAGCAGATTCATGTGTCTTCTCTACAGGAACTAGACAAGCTGTTTGATGCTTGTCTAGTCCCTGTAGAGAAGACATTCATCAAAAGGGGTGTCCACAAACATTTGGACACACAGTGTATAAGGTTATATATCAATTAAAACTTGTTTTAAAATAAAAAACATGTAATTAATAGCAATGTCATTGTCTAATGAGGAAATCGTTTGACCCCCCCACCCCCCTCACCCCACCCCACATTTATTACTCCTTCAAATCTATAGAATTAGACTCAGGAGCAGAACATCAGCTGCAGATGATCAGAACATGGTTGGAGAGGATTATTCTGGAGGAGTCTGGAGTCTTATTTAACCCTCAGACGTTTAGTCTGGTCTGATCTTGATTGATGGTTGAAGTGAGGGGTGAAGAAGATCACCATCATGGTCAGATCCAAAAAGCTCTCTGAGGCCTTCAGAAAGAAGACTGTAGATGCAGAGCAGTCTGGGAAGGGGTTTAATCAGATCTCAGAACAGTGAGAAATCAGCCACTGTTCCACCGTCCACTAAATAAAGTGGAACAACTGACCAACATGACCAGGTCAGGCCGTCCTAGCGAGATCAGCCCAGGAACAGAACCACAAGATGTTTGAAAGGTCATCATGGGTAGATCTTGTACCGCAGTTGATGTCAAAGTACAAAGTACAAGCTCGATCTTCATGGGAGGAGTGCAAGGAGATGAATCGAGAAGATAGAGCAAATGCCTGTGAGTTTAAATATGCAAAAAAGACACAGGTCTTAAATGGGGTCTTTATTTGTTCACATGACTGAAGCTCATGTGGCTGCTGCCTGTCTGTAATCCTAATGCGACTACTGTTGAGAGAATCACCGAGGTTCTGCAGTGCAGTCCTCCACCAGCGTGGAACTCTATTGCTATGGTGATGAGTTGTCATAGTGAGAGGAAAGAAAACAAGTAAACAATCACAGCTGAGGATCTTCTGCACGTGCTCGCCTCGAAGGCCCCGCGCTGCACAGCGTTCCAATCCACGAGCTTCAGGTGTGAGATTTACAGCCTTTTCTGCCTTCATCGTCCTTCGGTTTGGTGTCTGGGTGACACTTTTCAATCAGTGGGAGGCACAGCTGGTGTGAACTGGTACGAACAGGAGAGGCTTTAGAAGCTAGATCAGAAAAGTACTGGAGTTACTGGACTGTAGGAGAACGTGATTGGTGGAAGATATTTTAGTAAATATGACTAAGAGTATTGACTTTTAAGTACTGTTGTTTTCAGGTCGCTAACATAGTTTGCCCACAGTTATAAGCCGAATACTTTATTTATTTTTATATGAATGTTAAGGTTACTGACATTTTCATGACTGACCAGGTCTCTAATCTGCATAATTCGTATAATTGAGAGTGTAAAAATGGTAATTTATATAAATATATAGCTATAGTGTTGCTGTCATGAAAGAAAACACTTCACTTTGTGATATACTTTATGGACAAAAGTATTTGGACACCTACCCATTCATTGTTTCCTCCGAAATCAAGGGTTTCTTTCCAAAATAAGCTTTTTCTGCTTCTGTTGGAGTAACTGTCTCTGTGACTTTCAACTTGATTTTGGATTAGAGCATTGCTGTGAGGATTTGATTGCATCCAGTAACAAGAGAGCATTAGTAAGGTCGTAATGTTGGATGGATTATTAAGGACTGGATGGAGCATTGCCTGGCATTAGGCATGGTGCCGATATGTTCATGTTCCAGAGAGTCCTATTCTATTGTCAGTACTTCGCTACAGGGGCAAGACAAGCGGTGTGTGTGTGTGTGTGCATTTGCACATCTGTGTCAGCAAGGGGTCTAATTTAAAGTGGCTGAAAGCATTCATTTGAAGGGGTGTCCACAAACATTTGGACATATGGTGTGTAATGTTTATCTTGGCAGTTCTTCTTTACATTGTGTTAAAATAAAAACATACACACATATAATAACCATTTCATGTCTGTGGTGTTAGGATTGGTTGGTTGGATTGTTTCTTTTTTTTCTCACACTTCACAGAGCACAGTAACAGCATTGCCATGGCAACATTGGTGGACTGTTGACAGCATTGTTTGGCTTATTTGTCTAAAATATCCAAGACCCCCCAGCTGTCAATGCTGCACCATCTCTATTATGCCAATAATAAACACTGTTTGACCTGTTGAACAGGTATGCCAGATCAGGAAGTATGGGTAGGTACCTGGAGGCCCCACAAGCCAAGAGGTCCCATTGCAGCCCTGTACGGAAGCCCAGGGCCTAAATATGCCCTCCCAGGGGTTACAGGTAAAGAACAGATGACCAAACATGCAAAAAGTCCTGGAACGTCTGGTGGTCTTCAGCATTTCATGAAAGTTTGTTACTCAGGTATGAATTTTCATGACCCACGGAAGAGGAAAGCTCCGGGGTTCAGTTTTGGCACACGGCACAGGCAGTTCAGCCCGAGCTGTTCACCAGGACCAGGTCACCTTGTCCCCTCTAATATTACCAGAGTTGGGCGGGACGGAACCCCAGCTTATTCACTCTACAGCCGGCCCAAAGACCCTCAGCTCTTCCAGACTCCTGGGCCAGGTAGGAAGAACTATAGATAATGGAATCTATATATCATATAAAAGTGAATATATATAATAGTCAAATAATATGTGCTGTTTATACTTATTAAGTGGAAATAAGTACAATAAGTACAATAAACACACTATTTTAAAGCACATTGTAAAGCATAACTAGTGTGTATTTGCTTAATTTAGCTCAATATTGCACTAAATAATTTAATAAATAAATAAATGTGACATATATATGTATATATACATATAGTATACAGTACTGTATACCGTACAAATAAATAAATAAATAAATAAATATATATATAAGCTTTGCTTTCTGCTTTGCAGGGAGATATTCTCCTGAAAGGGCGGGGATGATCACCTATTACTCTTCCCCTGCATACTCACTGTCAGGTAGAAGCAAAGGGTTTCGCAGGGACCAATCACCTGGTAATCACCAACCCACAGAACAGAACACTAATATAGCATTACAACTCCTGTGGAACTAATTGTTTCTCTTGAATCCAGGGCCTGCTGCATACATGCTCCCCTCAGTGCTGGGGCCAAACACCGTCAGTAAAACATCTGCCCCAAACTTCTCCTTCACGGGCCGTAGCAAAATAGGCAGCTTCCATGAGGACCTGCAAAAGGTGAGGAGCAGCCCTAAAAGTCTACAGTAGAAATGTAGGCCTTCTAAATAAATGTTTTAAGCCAATAACAATTGCCATGTTCCTCTTAGACTCCGGCTCCGGGGACATACAGAGTTGTGGATCCAAGCATTTACAGTCCTAGGTCTCCTCAATACAGCATAACCGGCCGCAACAGCATGCCTGGAGACACAACTACGAAACCAGGACCTGGAGCTCATCATCCAGAGCAGGTCAATCTCTCGCGCTCTCTCTCTCTTACACACACACACACACACACACACACACACACACACACAGGTATACACACATGCTTGTGTATGTATAGTAGTATAACTGTGTTCTTTAGAATGATAGTGGGGCTCCATTCAATACTTTTGGGATGAGGTGGGGTGGTCATCCAACATCCTGACCTCACTAACACTCCTGTCGCTGAATACAATCAAATCCTCACAGCAGGGCACCTGCTCCAAAATCTAGTAGAAAGCCTTCTTCTCTGGACAGTAGAGACAGTTACTCCAACAAAAGCAAGATCAGCTTAACCCTTGATTTCAGAAAAATCAGTAGATGTCCCAATACTTTTGTCATATTGTGGATATATGAGTGTACTGTATAGAAACTGTATATAAAATGTAAAATACATAATTATACATAACCAGTCCTTTTTTCTACCTCTCTAGGTGACTTTTACACGACTCAAAGCTCCCAGCTTCTCCTTTGGTATCCGTCACTCTGAGTTCACGGCACCACCGATTATGGATGTCACCAATTAACTCCGTGCTTTCCCTCATCTCATAATAAAGCAAGCTCTGTTACGCAGTGGAGACTGAACAGTTCTGCAGGATTGTGACTGACACATGTTAAACCAAGGGAAGAAGTGAGATTTTGCCAAATGTATGGATTAGAGGGGACAAGGCATCCACTGATTTAAACCCAACAGCTGAAGAATTCCTAATTCTAGCAGAACCCAGATTTCCAGGTCTACTGTAGACTACGGCTAGCTGTTTCAGCCTAAAATCACACCAGTGACCCAAGTCCTAACTCAATTTATACCAGTAAAACTCAAATATAAGATCCCTGTAATGCAGTTTTTATTAAAAGAGATCAGCTATGGAGTGTTTACTAGTAGTAATATCAGATCTTCATACACTATATGTCCAAATGTTTGTGGACACCCCTTTTAATGAATGCATTGAGCTACTTTAAGTTGCACTAATTGCTGACACAGGTGTGCAAATACCAGAACCACATACCTTTAATGTAATATCAACTGCCATTGACTTACACAGACTTTCACTCTCTCTTGTCTATAATTGCATCTTTACTCATAAAAACCCAGGTTACATGTTTACTAGTAATAATATCTAAAGCCATTCTAAGTAGTCATATAACCAAGATGACATATCCTTAATGTAATTTCCACTAGTCATATTTTACCATTGATTTAAATGGAATTTCACTCTCTTTTATCCTGCCTCTTGCTTTTTTACCAGTAAAAAAACCCAGGTTACATATATCTACAATTATGTTTTACTAGCAGAAACTGTAGAAATTCCACATATCAACAATGTAATTCGTACTAGTAAAACAACAAGGCCCACATATCTGTAAATGAAATGCTAAATCAGGATATCTCTAATGTAGCTTTGACTAGTTCTAAAGTGCATTTAGGACATATGCAGCTTTAGATATAAATATATAAAGATCTATAATATGAGTTTTTTAGTAATAATTTGAGTTCTTACTAGTAAGAATTACATTGTAGGTCTCAGGAACTACAACTTCTACTAGTCAAAAATAATTGTAGATATCTACAACTGGATTTTTTACTGGTTAAAAAAGCAAGAGACTGGATAAGAGAGTGAAATTCCATGTAAATCAATGGTAAAATATGACCAGTTGAAATTACATTAAGGATATGTCATCTTGGTAATATGACTAGTCAGAATGGCTTTAGATATTATTACTAGTAAACAGTTCATAGCTGATCTATGAAATGATCAATGTTTCTACTAGTAAAAACTAGGGTTACTCAGTGCTGGTATCGCTGGTGAGATTTAAGGCTTAAACAGCTTGCCATAGTAATCTACTTTATTAAGAATGAGAGTATGACTAAAATTTACCCTAGCCCAAAAAAAGGGTCAATGTAGCCCCCAACATTTAATGATCTGTCTCAGTTGTAGGACAGACCAAACTTCAGCTGTGCTCCAAAGCCTAGGCTTCAACTGATTAGATCTGAAGAATTGTGTTCAGATATGACACGACACGTACTATCGATTCTGACTTTAATATTTTTGACAGTCTGCTACTTTTATATAATCAGAAAATAGCATCTGTTATTCTTTATTACATTTAAAGAACACAAGAATGGCACTGTCTATGAATATACAGTTTCACAATACCTCAAAAGAGGCCGCAGCAATGAGCAAGACCTTCTTTATTATTTGTCTCATAAGCAAAATTCAACTGTATGCACATTATGATGTCAAATCCAGGTTCTTTTTACATTTCACATGTTTATTAATCCACATTTTTGGATTATGGTTTTGGTTTTCCTCCACAAATCTTTCACTCATTATGATATTAATCCAAACAGTTTAATTGACTAAAGGAAACTACTACCTCTAACTGGACTAACTGGACGTCTGAATCGTCAGTGAGGACTTGCCTGGCAGTATTCTCAGAGGGTGTGATTTGCAGTGGTTATAAAAGTAAGGGAAAACTCTCTCATTGAAAGTCTGCTTAAAAATGTGCAGGCAGGTGTTACGACCTGAATCAGTGAAGGTCAACCTGCCCTTGTCCAAGTCCAGCTGAATTCTGATCCTCCGGACTTTCTCGCCAACCCGCATCACACTCAGGATCTCTGGGGAGTATCCCTTCCCGTATTTGCCGTTCGAGAAACCTACGTACCACAAGCCGAAGCGCGAGAGGTTCTCCCTGTGCGTGTACACGGACTCTGAGATCACTCCCACAGCCCAGGATGTGTTGTCTCCAACCTCCACCTCCCAGCTGTGAGTGCCTGAGCTGTAGCCTTCAGAGCCCAGGACACTTGCAAAACCTTCAAACCTCTCTGGGTTGGGAGGAAGATCCTGACGCTCACCGGTGTAGACCATGGTGAGAAGATCATCAGACACTACAAGGTCAGCATGGGCAGTGTTGGGGTCTAGAGCCACAGGAGCTGGAGGGACAAAAGAGGGAGAGAGAAGGAGAAAGATGTGTAGATACACATTGTCACTTTTAGAAACTGGGGGTTCTCAGTGAGGCTGGATAATTCAAGCCCATCCCTTACCTTTTAGATGAACACCATTTGAAAGAAGTGTCATTCTAGAGAAACTTGCAGACCTTAGATTCACACAATGCTGGTCCATAGAACCAGATGTCTAAAGTGTTCAATTTACACACCCACACAAACACTTATTTTTGGAAATCCACCTGGAATCCACCTTAAAGCCCGAAGTGAGGACTGAGAAATCAGGGTTTGTGAAATACACTCCATGTCCAAATGTTTGTGGACACCCATTTATATTTACATTTATGGCATTTAGCTGGCGCTCTTATCCAGAGCAACTTACGCGGTTACTTGTATTACAGAGGTGGGCCAATGCAGTGTTAGAAGTCTTGCCCAAGGACTCTTATTGGTGTAGCGCAGCATAGTCACCCAGACCGGGAATCGAACCCCAGTCTCCCACATGTTGTGGTAGCTCACTGGCATGTAGTGGTGTTATGCGTAGCGCCAAACCAACCACTTCTAATGAATGCATTCAGCTACTTTTCGTTGCACCCATGTGCATGGAAATGCACAATATTTCTCTAGCCCCCACAGAGAAGAATTGCCAATAGAATAGCACTCTCTGGAGCAGATAAACATGAACCTACCGGCACCATTGCCACGCCTAATGCCAGGCGTGAGGCTAGAAAAGGGTATAAAGCCCCCCAGCATTGAGCTGTGGAGCAGTGGAAGAACTGTGTTCGCTGGAATGATGGTGATGGTGCTCCATCCAATACTTTTGGGATTTGGAGCTGGGAAGTTGGGGATGATGAGGTGGGGTGGTGATCCTCATCCAACATCCTGACCTCACTAAGGCTATCAGCAAAAATCTAGCCCAAAATCTAGAAAAGACAGAAAGCTGTCTTCCCTGGACAGTAGAGACAGATACTCTAACTCTTTTCAATACCCTTAATTTCAGAAGAAACAACGAATGAGCAGGTGTCCCAATACTTTTGTCCATATAAGGTATTTAGTGTAGTACTTACTGTATTGTACAACACCATGCAGCTTCTCTGATACTTGAAAGCCCAGGTTGCTCAGGTGCTTTGCCACATTGATCAGCACTCCAGAGAGCCTGTCCGGGCTGTCTAGCTTGGCCTGCGTTCTAAAAGCACATTCAGTTGTCAGGGAAGGGTTGAGTGTGATGAGAAGAACAACAGGTGATCTGTGCTTCACTTACCTGTCCACTGACGCCCTGTAGTTCTGCAAATGGAAGTGAAACGAGGCAGAATGAGAACAGTTCTGGAGTTTTGGCAGATGAGCTTTAAAAGTGCTGCATTTTAGCACACTGCAAATGTTTTTACCAACAAAAACTGCAGGTCATCTCCTCCTATCTCCTTCTCAATGGCTTTGACGGTCTCCAAGACATAAGACATCTGTGTCTGGATCTTCTCAATCTTCTTCTTGACTGTTTGACTCCTCTGCTCCTCCTCTTTCCTCAGTGCAGCGATCCTGGCTGCCTCTTCATCCCAAAGGAAGTGATGAATCTTCTCAAACTCCTTTTTAATCGCAGCTTCTGTATGTTGGGCCTGCTTCTAGAGAGAGAGATGACCCACGTCTCTATCAAGAACAAATGTGATTGAATCAGATGTATACGTTGAAACTTCTACCTTCTAACCCCTTACCTTTATATACTCTGTCATTTTAAGATAGGACTGTTTGGAGTCTTCATAGATTCGCAGCTTCTCGTGCAAGGGCTTCAATTTCGCCTCCAGTTTCTCCTGCACGGCGACAAACAAGAGAATGGGAAGGCGTCAAACCTCAATGCCAAAACAATGGGAGTTACAGCCATGGCCATAAATAATTGGACAGTGACACAATGTTCACAATGCTTCAGAACTAACTGTCTCTTGACCTTATCCAAGTTAATGGCTGCGTATTCATCCAGCCTGACCTACTGGTAGACTGATCGCTGGGGTCCCCTCTACCTGCATCAGACCAGCTGCCACCCACCAGTCCAACCACCAGGCTCCCCCACCACCCATGCCAGACCAGCTGCACACCCTCCTACCACTGCTACGTGCCTAATTACCATGTTCAAACCTATATGGACTCTTAACTCTTATCTGCCACTATTAATATCACTACTATCAACAATCACTAACAATCATTACTCTCATTACTCTGACCATCACTGCCAGGACTATATTCTAAGTTATACTACAGCATGATTATTATATTATGATAAATACTGTGTTGAACACCTGAGCAGTACAACAGTTTAGGTGGTTTTGTGGCTTTTATCAATAATTAATAAATAGTTCTGATCAGAGAAGGACGGCTCAGGTCCCTCTTGTGAGTCTTGGTTCCTCCAGCTCTGAGGGAGTTTTCCTTGCCACTGTCGCCTTTGGCTGCTCACTGGGGGTCTTAGATTTCTCATGTCTTTTTATGTTGTTGATTTCTTGTATTTTTACTTGTGTAAAGCTGCTTTGTGACAACAGCAGTTGTAAAAAGCACTATATAATGGTCCTCTTTGGACCACTGCAGTGGATCTGAAATGAGACTTTCAGCTTTAAATCAAGGCCTTAGCTTGTGTGTTTACTTTTGCAGTATATTTTGGGTCATGATCAATCCGCATAGTGAAGAAACCTCTTAAACCAGATTATCACGTTGCATCTTTAGACCGTTTTTAAGCCTGATTCGGTCGTAGCTGAATCCACCCGAATCTGTTCAAAATACAAATAATTGGAGACTTGACTGAATGGATTGACTTCACTCCCCTTTTAGCCAGCTGTTCTATTGAGTTTCGTCTCGCCACCATCTACAGTTTGTTTTCAGCAATAGCAGCTTATCGGCCATCATACCAGCTTTTGTGAGTCAAACAAACTGTCAAAACAAAGATGACAAATTTGTCAAATACCTGCAGATCTGTACTGTGCAAGGCTCATTAATATTATGCTGTCATAGAAAACCTGCTTTCTATGTTCTTGATAAGCAGATAGAACCAGCTCTAGGAGGACCTGTTTGACAGGACTGCTCTCATGTTTGGACTTCCAACCTTTTGCACTCTGATCGATCCATCTACTAGTGCCTTCACTGAGGGTCATGAAGTGTACAACATGAACACTTCATGGGGTCACAGTGTTTGTCATGAAATGGACAGCGGTGTTAAAGCCTGGGCAAATATATCTTGTATTTTGCATTGAGCTCTTGAGCTCTGAATTTGGCTTATTATTCTGTTAAAAACCTTCAAACATACACTATATGTCCAAATGTTTGTGGACACCCCTACTAATAAATGCATTCCGCTACTTTAAGTTGCAACCATTGCTAACCATTGTCTAATTCCTGTAGAAAAGTATTGCCAGGAGAATAGGACTAGAATAAGAGCAGATAAACATGAACCTATTGGCACCGTGCTCTAATGCCAGGCGTGGGCTAGAGGGGTATAAAGCCCCCCAGCATTGAGCTGTGGAAGAACTGTATTCTCTGGAATGGTGGTGGAGGTTCATCCAGTACTTTTTAGGATGAGTTGGGGATAATGAGGTGGGGTGGTGATCATCCAACATCCTGACCTCACTAACGCTCTTGTGGCTGAATGCAATCAACTCCTCGAAGCAATGCTCCAAAATACAGTAGAGGTTCCAAAAAAGCACAACACTCAATTTTAATACCCTTGATTTCAGAAGAAAGAATGAATGAGAGGGTGTCCCAATACATTTTTCTTCAGAGTAAAACTTATTCACTATCAGTGAAAAATACTGTGTGATGAAAGTGAAGAACGGAGGAACTCTCAGGAATTAAGAAGATAGTAATATCTGACTAGACTTCTAGAATCGCTCCAGTGCCAAACACTAACTCCATACCTTCAGGTCTTGCGATGCCTCCTCTATGGAGCAGAAAGAGTGCTTGATATGCAGGCTGGAATCCTTGCACCTTGTGCAGATGGGCCTCTGCTCCGCATGGCAGAAGATGGTAAGAGCTTGCCGGTGTAAACTGCAGAACCCCTCCATCTCCACCGAGAACCGGCGGTTCTTTTCCTTCAGCACGGCCTCACACATGTTCCTCAGCACGATGTTGGTAGGGGGCTCTGAGTTGGAGGAGATGGTTCTGCAGATGGGACACTCCAGAGCTCCTCGCTGGTCCCAGAAGGTGCGCACACAGCCCTTACACATGCTGTGCGAGCAGGCCAGGAGGATGGGGTCTCTGAAGATTTCACAGCATAACGGGCAGGAGAAGTCCTCCTCAGTCAGAGAGGGTCTGGAAGCCATGTCTTCTCATCCAGCCAGTCAAGCACCAACGAGGAACGCATGTGAGAGATGAGCTCAAAGGCCCCTATATATATACATATGTTGGGCTCCTTTCCTGCTGCCCTGTGAGATTCAACCAGAATGCAAAGCAGTGGGGCGGAGCAACCGTGGGACAGTTTGGAGACTTTCTCACACGCATGCATGATTGCACACACACACACACACACACACACACACACACACACACACACACACACACACATGCACACACACACAGAGCTTTTGGTTTAGTGAGTCTCTAACTTTCTAATGATATGTGTAATAAAATTACATGTGTTAAAAATAAATAAACAAACAAATAAATACACAAACAAACAAACAAACAAACAAACAAACAAACAATGCCTGGTTTGAAAGTTTAAAACCCGGGTAGCTCTAATGTGGTCTTCTCATACAGATATCTCTGGACATTTATTGATTATGATCCACATCTTCCAGACCTTACAGCCCAAAGCTGAAGCTTTCTAGTGCTCACATGCTTCACATATTTAATAAATTGTCTACCGTCGTAAATCTGACAGTGTTGACTGAGAATTATCTGAGACTTTTTCATATCTACACTAAAAGGAACCACACAGTGACCTGGAAAATAGAACACAGCTCCTCTATTAGCTGATGCGAAAGCTGCAGGTACTCGCCTAATGACACAGAATGTGGAAAATGTTGACCGGGGACATATTTGGAGAACGGCACAGAGAGATAGAAGGTCAAGATAACATGATAAATGTGCTTTTCTAATAACAATAATTCATTTGTAGACACTGAACTTTTGGCCTCTGTGGGTGAAAGGTGAAATAAAGGGGGTAAAGGTGATGTTATGTTAAATTAATGACTTGGAACACTGAGGTTATAAATATCTATAGTTTCTATATACGGCTCTTCCTGATCTGATTCAGGTAATTGTGATGAACGGAGAAAGATGGCCCAATGCAATGAGTTTCTCATCTTTCAGTGATGAATCTTATAATTAAAGAAAACACAAAATCTCTTTTAATGTATTAAATCAGGTTTATTGAGAGTTTTTAAAGAATTAAGTACTAACACAGGCTGCGTCCCAAATGTGCACTGCACACTACCCACCAGCACTATAGGGAAAATACAATATTCTAATCTGAATAGTGAGGGTTTGTCAGCTTAGGACACACAAGTAACATAGTAACTTATTTTGTACTTTGTGGGATAATAGTGTCCATCATCAAAACACTCAAAAACTGACCGGTTCTAAGTATGCATCATGGATATTTGAGTATACTCAACTTTGACAGTTTGTTGACTTTAGTTGACTACCCATACTACGTACATACTTCATACTCAAAAGCTAGTTAGTGTTAGTAGTTAGTCATTAGTACGCGATATGGATGCACCCCGAGTCCTCCTGCTGAGGCGACGCTATCCAAACATTATCCAAACTTTTCCAGACATGAACAGGCTCCCAGAGCCTGTTTATGGAGAACCTGGCCCTATTGTATCAACAAATGGGAAGAGTCCTCACTGAATGGGTTTGAATGGAGTTAAGCGGCTAACACCACAACTTCTCCAGTATCTTTTTTTTATTTTGGAAAGTATGTATTTTACGATTCACACTCGCTGCCGACATCATTTGCACTTCTGCAAAGGCATTTCACTGGAGTTAAGAGCGTTAAAGCATCTGTGGTGCAGAGACGGTTGGTGGTTAATTTTTTGGCCTGAAAATGATGAAACATTAACAAGCCATGATTTTGCTGAAATGCTACATATTAATTTATTCATTCTGGACTCGCTTGGACGAATAGTTCTATGGTCGCCTTATTGTATTGTGTTTAGCAATGTCTAAGCTTAGAGGTATCTTTTGAATTATTAGCCTATTCTAACTAGCGAAGGTTTTCTTGGGTAAATAGCAAAGCACTTTGTAAGTCGCTCTGGATAAGAGCGTCTGCTAAATGCCGTAAATGTAAATGTAAATGAGTGCCCTCTAAAAACCTGGGAGACATTCTTAAGTGGTAGCTCTCTGTTGCTCGCATTGCACTGTGGGATAATAGTGTCCATCGAAACCACACTCAAGAACCAGCTGGTTCTAGGTATGCATCAGGCATATTTGAGTATACTCAACTTTGACACTAGTACTTAGTACTTTTTAGTACTATGGCCACTCAGCCTGACCTGCTGGAAGACTGCCCGCTGAGGTCCCCTCTACCTGCGTCAGACCAGCTGCCACCTACCAGTCCGACCAGCAGGCCCCGCCTCCACCACCACCCATAGCAGACCAGCTGCACACCCTCCTACCACTGCTACCTGTCTAATGACCATGTTAAACCTAAATGGACTCTATGGCAACTATCTGCACTATTAATATCACCACTATTAACTATCTGCTGTATCTGGTTTGGTCATTTTTATCAATAATTAATAAATAGTTCTGATCAGAGGAGGACGGGTCGGGTCCCCCTTGTGAGTCTTGGTTCCTCCCAAGGTTTCTTCCTCCAGCTCTGAGGGAGGTTCTCCTTGCCAGTGTCGCTGTTGGGGCTTACTGGGGGATCTTTGATCCTTCATGTCTTACGTTATTTCTTCTTTCTTCTTTTTGTCTCTGTCTTTTATTAATTACTAATTATGTAAAGCTGCTTTGTGACGACAACAGTTGTAAAAAGCATGGGCAGAAAGGCACATGGTCAGTTTTAAACCTAAAAGGAAAGAAAGTGTGGTCTGGACCACATTCCACCTAAAACCCACTGATAAATAACTGATAAGATCAACAGATGTGTTTGATAAAAGATTAATAACAATAATGCTTTTACTGGGAATCATTATTAATTTGAGTAGAAAATTATTTTTCAACCTGTTTAATTTTTTTGTGTTGGGGCAACTATATCAACAAATATGCTAATAAAAAAAATAAAATAATAATAAATCTTAAAAAAACTGATCAAGAAATAATGTTGGAATCTGGAGGTTATGGCACAGCGAAGGCCTCCCAGTAAGCCCTTAGCCATTTTGGGCAATACCTCAAATGCCCTGCTCTTGTCTCAGAAACATTTTACTAATCTGCATAATCCAGATTTCACTATTTAATGAGCTGTGAAATACACTGTAAACAGAAAGCTCAAATAACAGAGACCCCAGCTCTTATACTTTCTTTTAAACTGCCATTAAAATGACTGAGCTGGTTGCTACAACCAGGGCCTGTTATTGTTGTAACCCTTACGGGCAGCAGAGGGCGCGCTCTCTCGGCAGCGCTCTACATCCGCTCGCTCCCGTGGGCGTCTCGTTGCGTGGAAACAGCCAGGCGCATTAGAGCCGAGTGGCTAGCGGGTTAGCCGGAGGAGTCAACGTGTTTAGCGGCTTAACTGAGCCGTTTATTCACAAACAGGGCGACAGTTGGGTCTCAGTCTGTAACTAAAGCCATTGTAGTTGTGTTTAGATAAGAGCTGGGTCATCTAACGCCTCTTAAAGCCTGTAAACTGTTCTTACCCAGATAGCTGGGCAGCTAGGTGAGGTTGCGTCTGTACCGTAAGGTCCGCTTGTGGTCAGCTTGTGGTCAGCTTGTGGTCAGCTAGCTGCTAGATAAGGTCTTTGGTGGGGTTTTTGTAAAGATGGTGAAAAGCTGACCGGGTGGAGTGAACTGTTGGCTGACTGAAGAGCCAGAGACCGCTGACTGCTGGCTTCTGGCTGACGGTAGCTAATCCTTTCGACCATGGCCGGGGATGCAACCAGTATTCCCGAGCTGGAGCAGGACAAATACGATGCAGACGAGCAGGTGAAGATCATCTGCCTCGGAGACAGCGCCGTTGGGAAATCCAAGTAAGCTGTGCTAGTCTCTGCTCACCACATCGCTGCTGCTCAGGCCTTTCTGACGGGACTCGGGACATGATCAGGACTGAGCTGGTTGCTGTGGCTGGTTTGCAGCTGTTGGCTGTTTTTACTGCAGCTTCTTACCTTTATCAGTAAGACAGGTATTACTTGATGTGTTTACACTTTTTAAAAATGCATTACAGGTTAATGGAAAGATTCCTCATGGATGGATAGTATCCTTTGACAGAGAGGTTTGTAGTATTTAACCTCTCTCTCTCTCTCTCTCTCTCTATATATATATATATATATATATATAATCTCAATGCATGTGTCTGTCTATCTATCTATCTGTCTGTCTGTCTGTCTGTCTATCTATCAATTTGTCTGTCTGTCTGTCTATATATGAGTCTATCTGTCTGTCTGTCTGTCTATCTATCTATCTATATATCTATCTGTCTGTCTATATATGAGTCTATCTATCTATCTATATATCTATCTGTCTGTCTGTCTGTCTGTCTATCTATATATGAGTCTATCTGTCTGTCTGTCTGTCTATCTATCTATATATCTATCTGTCTATATATGAGTCTGTCTGTCTGTCTATCAATTTGTCTATCTATCTATCTATCTATCTATCTATCTATTTGTCTGTCTGTCTGTCTGTCTGTCTATCTATCTGTCTGTCTGTCTGTCTATCTATATATGAGTCTGTCTGTCTATCTATCTATCTATCTATCTATCTGTCTGTCTGTCTGTCTGTCTATCTATATATGAGTCTATCTATCTGTCTGTCTGTCTGTCTGTCTGTCTCTGTCTATCCATATATCTATGAGTCTATCTATCTATTTATGTATCTGTTTATCTATACATGTTTCTATTTGAGTCTATTTATCTGTCTATCCATCTATCTATACGCGTCTATCTATCTGTCTGTCTATCCATCTATCCATGCATGTGTCTATCTATACATGTATCTGTCTGTCTGTCTGTCTGTCTCTGTCTATCCATATATCTATCTGTCTATCTATGAGTCTATCTATCTGTTTATGTATCTTTTTATCTATACATGTTTCTATCTGAGTCTATCTATCTGTCTGTCTATCAGTAGTAAGTGAAGATACTTTGATTCTTAACACATCTATCAGTCGCCCTCAGCAGCTGTCAACCTACGCACTGACTCTGTACAAGTACACCACCACTATCAATGAGAAACCTGTTCTAGTTGGTAAGTCTGTCTGCTGTGAATCAACCCTCTAACAATCAGTCATGGATTAAGTAAGGTATTATATATGAGTTATAACCCATTAATGTTGTGCTCTCTAAGTCTTAACACCTATAAATCGATCAAACCACATAGCTGATAAGTGATTCCCCACATTCTGTTTATGGGATTTAACTTGGGGTGTGTGACATGGTAGAAATATTATGTTGCGATATTTAAATACATTTTATATAACAATATTTAGTTCTGAAAGCTACCATCCAAGTATGTGCAGCTGGACTGTGTTTGTGGACTGTGTGTGAAGGTGTCCACAAAATCGAAATCTAAAAAATAGTCATACACCGATCAGCCATAATATTAGCATCATCTTATAGTGGGGCAGTGGTGACTTAGTAGTTAGAGCTCCAGTTCACTGGTGGTCCTTTTTTGAAGCACTTTTGGTAGGTACTGACCACTGCATACCAGGAACACCCTACAAGACCTGTCTGGCGTTTAGGAGATGTTCTGACCCAGTCGTCTAGAGCATCACAGATTGGATCTTGTCAAAGTGGCTCAAATTCTTACACTTGTACATTTCTTCTGCTTTTAATACCTTAATCGTCTCCAAGAACTGACTGTTCTCTTGCCGTCTAATATATCCACCCTTTGACAGGAACCACTGTAGATGTAGTCTGTCACCGGTCAGTGGTGCTAATGTTATGGCTGGTTGGTGTATTGCTCACCTCTAGTTTAAACTTTTTTTTTTTTTATTACTTTCCAGTCAGTTCTTTGTCCGGTTACAAAAATTGTGTTGGTGGTGCAGCTGGTTCATGTGTAAATGCTTAACATGGTTTTCTGTCTAACAGATTTCTGGGACACAGCTGGCCAGGAGAGGTTCCAGAGCATGCACCCCTCTTACTACCACAAAGCACATGCTTGTATAATGGTACTGCTTTAAAAACCTTTCAACAGTCCATTGATGTATTTAAGAGCACCAAATTTCCACAAGCAGTGAGAATGATCGATTTCTGCCCATATATTTCATAGGTCTTCGATGTCCAGAGGAAGGTAACGTATAAGAATCTTTCCAACTGGTATAAAGAGCTGCGAGAGTACAGAGCAGAAATCCCCTGCCTGGTGGTGGCGAACAAAATAGATGGTGAGTCCAACATCGGCCTTCACTTCAGTTTCAGCATGTTCTTGGTGAATGTGGTGTGAGATTTGCTGACTTGTGTCCTTGTTGTTTTGCTTCTCCCGACCCTCTGTGTTGTGTTGCTGGATTGTCTGAAAGCCGACATGAGGGTGACGCAGAAGAGCTTTAACTTCGCTAAGAAGCTGGGGCTGCCCTTCTACTTTGTATCTGCTGCTGATGGCACCAACGTGGTCAAGGTAACATTTTAAATAAGTCACTTTTTAATCTTTGGGACCGGTTGTTGTAATATTTTACTTTAATGACCAGTTTGGTAACACTGTTAGGATCTAGGCCCTGTTTTATGAAGCATGCTCAACTACGCTGAGGTTCCTGGCTCAAAGTATCTGTTGCATTTTAACTAAACAAGCACAACTTTCTTTGTTAACCCAGGATTAGATACTTGTAAAACACCATATAACAAAGAACAGATGTAGTAGCAACAAGAATTTGTTTGACGGACCATATGGACAAAAGTATTGGGACACCAAAATCAAGGCTATTAAAAAGTTGTTAAAGAGTTTCTCCGGCTTTTGTTGGCGTAACGTTCTCTACTCCCCAGGAATAAAAAGAATTTCAACTAGATTTTGGATCTCAGCTGTGAGGATTTAATTGCATTCAGTGACAAGAGTGTTAGTGAGGTCAGGATGTTGGATAATCACAACCCTGACTCATTCCAAAAGTATTGGATGGAGCACCACCACCATCATTCCAGAGAACACAATGCTGGGGGGCTTTATTCCATGCACATGCTTGGCATTAGGCAGCAAGGTGCCAATAGGTTTTTCCTGCTGATTTAACATCATTAAGCACTGTTTTACTCCCATGACTCCCATGAGGAGAGCTTTGGAGATGTTTTATTTAACACAGTGATGGAAAATGTTTTTTTTTATTTCTAGGTTTTTAAAGATGCTATTAACCTGGCTTTGTCCTACAAGAAGAACTCCAGTGACTTTATGGATGAAGTTATGAGAGAACTGGAGGTTTGTGTCTTTGGTAAAATCTGCAGTTCTCTGTAATTCTGTTGGAGTATTTTGCACCGTTACTGATTGTTGGGTAATTCCTTCCTTGTTGCAGAACTTTGAGCTGGAGAGCAAAGAAGAATCATCATCTGATAAAGAGGACGAATGTAAAGAGGGGAAAACCGACTCCGCCTGATGACCAGCTCTCTCTGCTTGTGGCAGTAACCGTCATGCTGAATGTCGACCCGAATGTCTTGTCATTATAGTGCTGTTAAAATCATGGCTGCTCACTAACTGTCCTAAAGACAAGGTGAATCCACTTGGGACGAAGCTCTACCTCAGACCTTTGATAGACCCATTTTGACATCAATGTTGAGATACTGTACGGTTTTCTGTCTCAAGATTTCGCATATATTTGTTGTAGAAAGCTTTTGTAATGAATAGTGTCAAACTGAAGGACACTTTTTGGAAGTAGAGTGTGGCTTTGGTATTTCTCAGAACATTACACTTCTGGAAGCAGGTCCTCAGAGGGTGAGAGTTGACAGCATGGTGTAAATCCACACTGTGCGTGTATATCTGTAAATATACAGGTGTGATGGATGTGAAATCACAGTGGAACATCTCAGTAACACTATCCATTTTTGCATTGATCTGATACTGTGAGGAGCAACAGTAGGCATCTAGTTATTCAAGTAGAAGTTCACGTAAAGGATATGTGTGTAGCACTAGAGGACTGATGGGCTGTGCTTAGCGAGGGTCTGAGAGTGCCATTAGTCGGCTACACTGTTAAAAAAATAAAGGTGCTAGAATTGGTCCTTTGAGTGATGCCATCAGATGTCTGTAAAGAAGTGTAAAGAACTTCCAGTTAATGTAAAGGTTCTTTACCAGTATACACCAATCAGCCATAACATTAACACCACCTGCAATTGAGTAGGAACCTTTGTGCTGCCCAAAAGATCTGACCATTCGAGGCATGGACTCCACAAGACCGCTGAAGGTGTCCTGTGGTATCTGGCACCTCAGTCCTGTAAGTCGTGAGATGGGACCTCCAAGAACATCAACGAGCCTTCATTAAGGTTAACTAGTGGTTCCTTTCTCGACCCATTTTTGGTAGGATCTGACCACATCACACAAGACCTGCCTAATGTTTTGTAGATGTTCTGACCCAGCCGTCTGGCCGTCATAATTCGCTTCCAACACATCACCTTGGAAGAACTGACTAATATGAGGATCCACCTCTTGACAGATGCCACTGCAGATGAAAGGTTTTTCCACTTGTCAGTGGTGTTAATGTTGTGGCTGATCAGTGTAAATTGTAATTCTTTTTTAAGGAACCAAAACTTGTTCTTCTATGGCATTGCTCGAAGAACCATTTGTAGCACTTTTAGTGTAGTGGAAGCCCTCACGCCCCCATCATGTCTGACGCTTGGATGAGGTGCACATGTGATTGAACCGCTTTATAAAATAGCTTGTCCAGTGGTAGACGACGATGATTTGAGTCCAACGCTAGAAAGTGAACAATGTTGAATCAGACTATAATGTTTTGCACAAACTGTGAAGAGGTCTCATGATTTTCTCTGTAATGTTCTGTGTTGCTGAAACACTATATGTTCATCCAGGTCACTAAGAAAATATGGACAACGACATCAATGGACTGGAATGTTAGGAAATACTGGGTGTGTTAGACTGGCAACCCATTCCAACTGTGGCTGCTCGTTCATTAAGCCTTTACTGCTCATGTGGAAGCATCTTTATATGTGCTGCAATTAAACAGTCACTTTTATTTAGCTTGTGTATGTTCTAGACTGGTCTCCCTCTGCGCACCATCAGACCCCTCCAACTTATCCAAAATGCAGCGGCACGGGTCGTCTTTAATGTTCCTAAATTCAGCCATGTCTCTCCACTGCTGCGTTCTCTCTTCACTGGCTTCCTGTAGCTGCTGCCTGAGTCAGATTCAAAACCTTAATGTTGGCCTACAAAGCCCAGAAAGGACCAGCCAGCCCCTCCGTACTTGATGGCAATGGTCAAAAGCCGATCAGCACCAAGAGCCCAAGATGGCTCGACCCGCCATCCTTTAAGATCCATGGAAGACGAGCGTCCAGACTTTTTTCTGTCCTGCACCGAAGTAGTGGAACGAACTTCCCCTGGGTGTCCGAACAGCAGAGTCCAACGCTCGCTGTCTTCAAACCCAGACTGAAGACCCTCCTCTTGTGAGAGGACTTGGGAGAATAGCAGAGTGGTCTCCTTACTGAATTGTGTTTAGTAGAGTCTAAACTTAGAGGTATCTTTAAAATTTTAGCCTATTCATATTAGCTGAGGTTATTATTGTATATGTATATGTTCCCTGGGCTGACTCTGGCAGTTTGATCAGCACTGATCATCTAGTATCTGACAGTGTCTGATAATAGATGCTGCACTGTCAGATGAATCAGCTGTGATACTGTTTGTGGTGATTTTGCATTGGCTTCCACTCCGTAGTTTGTTTGTTGTGTAAATTAGGCCAACAGGCACTATGTCCAAATGTTTGTGGACACCCCCTCTACTGAATGCATTCAGATTTTTTAAAGTGTGCCCACTGACATAGCTGTGCCAATGCTCCCACATAGCTTGTCTACACCCTGTAGAGAAGTACTCTCCTAGAATTAGAACTCGCTGGAGCAGATAAACATGAACCTATTGGCACCA
Organism: Salminus brasiliensis; assembly: GCF_030463535.1. Lineage (NCBI taxonomy): Eukaryota > Metazoa > Chordata > Actinopteri > Characiformes > Bryconidae > Salminus > Salminus brasiliensis. The sequence goes on from NC_132890.1 coordinate 3,429,248, forward strand.
TGCTGCCTAATGCCAGGCGTGGGATATAGAGGGTATAAAGAAAGCCCCCCAGCATTGAGCTGTGGAGCAGTGGAAGAACTGTGTTCTCTGGATTGATGGTGGTGGTGCTCCATCCAAAGTTTTGGGATGATTTAAGGAGTTGGGGGATGAGGTGAGGTGGTGATCATCCAACATCCTGACCTCACTAACGCTGTTGTCACTGAATACAATCAAATTCTCAATGTTTAAAAAGCCTTCTTCTCTGGCTGGTAGAGACAATTACTTCAACAAAAGCAGGATCAACTTTTTTTTTTAATTAAAAAACCTTGATTTCAGAAGAAACAACTGACCGAGCAATTGTCCCAATACTTTTGTCCAGGTAATGAAAGCTTCTAAGCCCCAGGTTAGCATTGGTAGTATCCTAAATTGCCTAAATCATCACATGCTTGCCTCAAACCATCTTGAGATGTTATTTTAAACATCATAGATATCATAGAGCCTCTAACATTAGCCTAGTAGCTTGGGTGGTTGGTAGCGTTGTGGCTAACAACCCTGGCTTCCCTGTTGAAGACTAAGGTTTAATTCCACAGACTGGGAAGCACAATGATCTACATTCTTAAGAATAAAGGTTCCACAACAACATGTTCTTTGAGCGAAACCATAGAAGAACCATTTTTATTAGATCTGTGGATATGAAGAACCTGAAAACCCTTTTTTTTAAGAACCCTCAACAATTTAATGATTCCTAACACTCATCTCGCTCTTACAAAAATGATTCTTCAAGGAATCAAAAGTGGTTCCTCTATGGCATTGCCCTGCTGAAAGAAAACTCAAGCATGGCCAGCTCAAACTGGTTAAGCTGATTGACCGGCTTAGCTTATTATTATTGGTTCGAATCACATATCATACTGCCTGCCATCAACATCCAGAGCCCAAGAGAGCACAATTGGCTTTTGGGTGGGTCGATGGCTCTTTCTCTCTGCTCACATCACTTCAGTTTCTGGACGTCTGCTAGTCAACGCATCAGAGCTGGGTACCCAGAGCTTTCCTCAGACCGCGTTGGTCACCTGGTGAGGCTACATCGGTGGCAGTTCGAAAAGAGGCGGTGGCGGGGTGCGCATGTGGTAAGGAGGCAGTCCTCACCCTCCCAGTGTCTGGAGCATTACATTTGATATGGGGAGAGAGTACTAACGTGTGAGTTGGGTAATTGGCTCTAAGATTTAAAATTTGGGGGGAAAATTGGGTACAAATTAGAAAAAAAACAAAACAAAACATTATGACCAAGCTTGACCCTGCTGGTCGAACAACATGTCCAGCATGACCAAATCAAATGCACTGTGCTAGTCAAGAGCTGGTTAACCAGCTAGCTTACCAGCACAGGGTATGTTTTTGCTTGGATGACCAGTTTTGACCATCAAAGACCAGCTTAGACCATTGGAAACCAGTTACCAGCAAAAGCTGGTCTTTACTGAAGGATTCACTAGTCGAATCCTTCATTGCCATGGAAAGGAAGGCCGCATTTCTTGAACACACTACATGTGTTTGTGGCAGTACACAAAAGCTAACTGACCTGTGGAGGAGGGAAGTATAAGAGGGATATGGGGTTTTTATGGGGTTACCCTTACGTAAAAAAAAATTGCATCCATACTTGATGTGAACAGACTTAAGTTGCTCTGGATCTGAGCGTCGGACAAATGCATTAAAAGTGATGTACCAAACGTGCATCGAATCCTCCTGGTCAGGTAGGTGGTTTAGGGTAAGAGCACACCGAGCGATCACTGTGAGTTGTAGTATATTCATTGGCTTTGCAGATGTAGAAAAGAAAGGGGGCCCCGTTTCTTGACCAAATATACACAAATTGAACAGACATAAGATGCTGTTTAGATTTGGACATCCCTTTGGGCAGACGTGTCAGTGATTTAAACGCTGTCCAGATGTGGCCATGGACCACTTAGGTAATGGGGGAGCTAATGACTGTTCCCTATGGATGAAATGTAAAAATTCCATATATGGCAACATTCCAACAGAATGTGGCGTGAAATAAGGTATAAAAACTCAAGGTATTCCTAAGTCGGACAGAGAGAGACCGAAGGGCACCCAGAATTGGCAGACTCTCTCCACACTGTTCTTTCGATTGAAATAAAATATATTATTGTTACAACTAAAGACGGTGGTTACAGACTCTCCTTTTTGAATAACAAGTCCATCTCCAGAGGAAGACGAACCGAGACGACAGAGTAAATTAGCGTCCATTACTTATTTTGGCTTGAAGCTTCCACTAAGAAAAGGTCTAAGAACTGGTTTGCCGGTCGTCTTGATTTGATACACAGTGAAACTCAACCCATCCGAGCATGAAGAAGCCAGCAGAAAACAACGATAACGTAGCTCTGCATTTCTTACCATTTTTATTGTGCTTTTGTTGGTCAGGAAACAAGAGTGACAACTCTACAGAGCATGGTCATGTGAATGATGTGTTTTTATTTCACGTTTCCCCCAACCATTTTTGTTAAATATGGTAAAATTACAAAGAAATCATCTGCAATTTCATTGTCACTCTGTGTTTTTTTTTTTGTTGTTAAAAGAATCAAAGCCCTCCTGTATCTGAGCTGCATCACTGAAGAGGAAGAGGAAGGGGGGAGGATAGGAAGGTCTATCTAATGCAGTCAGTCACTCAAAAGCTCAGTGGAGTTCATCCAAAACAAAACTGAAACCCAAACCCCAAACCCGAACCCCAAACCCCGAACTGAAGTGTCCATGAAAAGCCCATAAAACCAGGTCAGTTCTAGATAAGTGTCGTACTTTACAAAACAGAAAAAAATGGATCTGACTTCTTCTACCTGGAAAAATAAATAAATAATAATAATAATAAATAAAAAACCTCAGCACTAGACACAATGAGAGATGCTGATGGAACTGTCTGGAGTTCTCAAGATTTCCAGGAGGTGGCACCATAGTGCTGATTCTAACAGCTTTAGACCTCAACAGAGCTAGTGTCAAAAAAGCTAAAAACTACTTACTTACTTTTTGGCACATTCTTTTTTTTCAGCCTTCATTTCTAGTTACTAATCACTCCATACAGACACAAACACAAAAAGAAATATTTCCAAAATAATCAGGGGATGAGGAGAGAGGAGGAGTTATGAACACGGCAGAGCAATGCTGATGGTGCGGAGGTGTGGTGACGGTGAACATGGCGACTCATTGGCTCAGGGTTCAGTGAGTAAGCTCCAGGACAGAGCAGAGCAAAGCAGACCTCCATCAGCTATCGTCTCGTCTCTTTCTCTCAGGAGGGACCCGATACAAGACAGCCATGTGTCAAACATGCATCTTGTGTCCTCAAAGCGTACAGTAAGGTACACAGCGTTCCAGCATCTAGGGGCGCAACCATGGATTGAAGTGCTCAGACAGGGGTGGGCAATGAGGGCAGCAGTGAGTCCGGCACTCTCTAACTGCATCTACAGAGTTGAACCAGGTGGGCTTGAGCAGGAAAAGCATAAAAAAAAACTGCAGGAATCCGGCCCTCCAGGACCGGAATTGCCCACCCCTGTCCTAGAAGATGGTTCCTTAAGATTAAATTTACTGAGCTGGAACTTTTGAACTTTTAAGGAGTAAATCCAGGGTTTATTAATTATGTGAAGCAAAATGCTCATGGTGATGAGTATGAATGCAAGTCACAGTTTTCTCAGGGTCCCAAATCAGCTCAGAGCTGTTCCTCTGCACCCTTCGAGCTTCAAACTATTGGGCTGGAGTTTGGAGGCCTTATCATACAGCTGGAGAAAGGAAAACTGTCTATGGCTGTGGTTTCATTCAGTTTTGACTCTAATTAGAAGCAAACGTACTAATTTCCCAAGATAACATGCCCATGTGGGATATGGGCCCCTGTATGGGTAGCCCAGCTGGCAACAAGAGGGCTTTGTCCACACTGGTACCACATATTGATGTCCACCAGGGTCCCACCAGGGTCAGTGATGGGACCAAGAGGGGTTATCTATGATGAGGGATGAGGGGCCCCATCTATGTTGTACATGATAGGATGGGCTGTAACAATCGGGCCCATTTGAAAAGCCATAAATGCCGTTTGTGTGGTTTTCTTACGGGTGGCATCTACATCCCAGCCAACATGCTCATGTGGGCTAGGTGGCTTCCCAAATGGGCCCAATTGTTACCGCCCATCCTAATCTCACATGGGTCCCATCTAGGCCACATGTGCAGTGTACAACATATCCCCCATCATCCCCCATCATAGAAAACCCCTCTTGGTCCCATCACTGACCCTGGTGGGACCCTGGTGGGCATCAATATGTGGTGCCAGCATGAACAAAGCCTTCTGGCTGCCAGCTGGGCTACCCATACAGGGGCCCATACCCCACATGGGCATGTTATCTTGGGATATTAGGCATCAAGACATCTGGGCCAGAACATCTCCAAAACATCAGACAGGTCTTCTGGGGTGTTCCTGGTAGGACAGTGAGCAGGGACATGGGCACCCAAGGCTCACTGATGCTCATGGAGGTCCCACCTCACAACATCTGGAAGGTTAGGTTAGGTTAGGTTGTTCCTTTCCTTTTTCCAGCTTGGTTCTCATCAAAAGTGCAACTGTAAAGGTAGTCTGGACGAGCTAAGGCTAACGCAAAGCCCACCCCCATCCAGTGGCTCAAGAAGAAAGGAGCAGTGGAAAAGTCTGGGGCTGGATTTGGACTCCAGAGTGATGAGAGGTGCTAAATGGGGGGTGGCTCCAGAAAGCTTCATTAGCAGGATGCAGGATTCTGTAAAAGAAGGGTTGTCCTTGGCTCTTCACGTCTGGACTCTTTGAACTTTGTTGGCATGTAGATTAGAAACGCCGGGGATGAAACTGTTGGTGCTTGTGTCGTAGTTTTATAGCCGCAACCTCTTTCTTTTGTCTTATACTTGCAGTCTGTACGAAGTAGGAAGTAAATGAAGTGGGTGCTCGTGTGTGAGTGACACTTTGTGAGTTTTTCGTTGTAGAGGGACGATGATGGAGGGAAGTGATGGACGTGGAGAGGTGAGAGTGGATGGCTTGAATGTTAGCACCTTGTTTTGTGCAAATCATCCCCAAACTCGGTCCATACAAAGAATAAAATCTTTTCACCTTTTTGGACAGGTGGTTAACTATGCATATATGCCAAACATTCATATATAGATCTATATATTTTTTGATTTTTAAAAATTTATATGAAAACTATCATATATACATTGCTTGTGATTGATATAAAAAGCAAATCATTTGTAATTTGTCCATATATACAGTTTGTGAGTTTTGAAAGGACAGCTTTGTTCTTTTTTTTTTTTTTTTTTTTTTAGCTTCGTCTTTTTAGTCGTTCTAAAATTCGGTCTAAGTGTGAATCAATAAAAAAATTATCCTAAGCGTCATATTTCACAAGCTACAAAATCCACCTACAATGGGGTTCAACAAACAGAAAAACACAAATAAATCTAGAAATAAATAAACAACCAAATAAACGAGCCCGAAATGAACTGCCGAAATGCTTCAGTGCTTAGAGAGCTTAGAGCTGAAGAGCCCCTGAGCCACACGAGCCCCTGTGTAGTGGCTCAGAAAATCTCTTACAATTATAGATTCTGCCTTCTGTGTCTTCTATGAGATCTCAAAACATCTGTCGGTAGCATGCAGCTGTGCTACCACCATGTATGGTAAAAAGATGTTTCTTGTCCCACGGTGGCCCATCGCAACACACGTGAACACACACACACACACACACACACACATACACACACATTATGCACACTCTTTTATTGCATTGCTGATCTCGCTTTGTTTTTTTTCGTCTTCTTCTTCTTCTTCTTTAATGTCGCCAAATTCAAGAAAGCGTACACTATATGTCCAAAAGTATGTGGACACCCCTTCTAACGAATGCATTCAGCTGCGTTACGTTGCACCCATTGCTGACACAGATGTGCTCATCTAGTATAAAGCCTCCCCAGCACACAGAGCTGTGGAGCAGTGGAACCGTTCCTAGTGCTCCCGACACTAGGAGGGTACGGTTTTAACACATGCCAACTCGCTTATAGAAAAAGGCCGGGACCCCCACTTCACCACACTAGCTAACAGAGGCCTGTGTCGGCCAACATCACTAGGGAAGTGACCACCGAGAGTTGTGCTCTCTTGGACTCCGGCTGCTAATGGCAAAGCGGCATGGCTCTGGATTCCCATCCAATACTTTTGGCCTGAGTTGAGGCTGAGGTGAGGCGTTGATCATCATCCAACATCCTGCCCTCACTAGCGCTCTCTTGTCGCTGAATGCAATCAAATCCTTTCATTAATGCTCCTTCAAAATCTAGTAGCGAGCCTTCTTCCCTGGACAGTAGGGAGCAGATGCCCTTGATTTTGGAAGAGACTGAGTAAATGAGCAGGTGTCCCAATACTTTTGTCCATATAGTGCACTTTAATAATAATTGAGTCTGATATGGAGGAATATTTAGATGCGTGAGCGCGCAAGAAGCTGAGGACCTCATGGAGAAGATTCGGTCAAGTACTGCAGCAGTGTGTGTTTGTGTGTGAGATAAGAGGAGGTCCGTCTAACACACTCTCCACCGTGGGACGCCCTAATTGTAGGCGGAAGACCAAGTTTTGTTGAACCACAATAATAAAGCAAGAGGGGAAAAAAGGGGGGTGGTACAATGCGCTGTTGACAAATCTGATACCCGTCACACCCAGCGATGCGACTTCTCATGCTACAGTCCATAAAAGGATGACCATTAGGAAAAAACTTCATTTTCAACAGTGTTTTTTGTCTTTATATAGAATACCATATATAAGTTTTATATTTATGACAAAATGTTATATATATATATCTATATACTTTTTCTGTCAAATATATATATGTATATAATTGGTAAAAATGAGTAAATTATTGATGGAATAAACATCATCTAAGGGAGAGAGACCCGTGCGCTTCTTGCACAGTTCGTCTTGTCTTTTCTCGCGCCTCTCTCCTTTTCAAAGCTATGTAAATACATTGAGATATCCTATCTAATGTCACATTCCCTTTGGAACCCCAAAGGAAAAGTCTTGATTATGAAAAAGCCACTAGTGTTGGTTTAACATTCTCCAGATGTAATACGTCCCTCAGCCAGAAGGGGGCAAGCGGCAGTCAGAAACGACTCTGCCACACCCGCTCTGCTCATCCGCTTCTAAAAAATACTCTGAAAGGCAACTGAACTTCCCTCTTCCAACATCATCCCTCCTTTTGTTGTTGTTTTTTTGTTTGTTTGTTTGTTTCCTTGTTGTTTCAAATGACTGGGAGGACCCTAAGCGGAAGATAGAGATAGGCCGAGGGTACAGAAAGAGAGGGAACATGGAAAGGGCGATTATCGTGTTCGGTAATGCAAGTCAAGCTTTCACTGATGTTCTACGCGATGTTCATGCAATTCACAGCCCCACTCTAGCACACGGAACCCGTCTAATCGGCTGCCGCTAGCCAGATGGGGAGGGGTTTGGAGCAAAAGTGCTACTAAAGAGGTGGGGCTTATTTTCGTTTGAACCAATAAGATGATTCGGTGCTTAAGTAAGGATACATGAATCGAAACAAAAACACGTAAAATGAAAAAAGAAAAAAAGGAAAGGGAAAAGCCTGGCAGAGAAGAGAGCAAGGGAACAAGAGCTTTGTGGCGAGGCTAGCTACAGACGCAGCAGGGCGAGGGGTCAACTCTCCAGCAGCTGTTTCAGGGCGCGCTCGATGTTCATCCGGTGCCCGACGCGGGTCACCCCCAGCTCGGCAAAGTCGTCCTTGGTGAGGGCGGGCAGGTGGGAGCCCTCGATCTCGTGCTCTTGGAAGCGTTCGCGGTGCTCGCCCAGGTTGATGCTCACCAGCCAGTCGCCCACGTCGTACTTGTTCCACAGGTGCAGAGGCTTCTGGTGGAAGGGCCGCAGGGTCAGGAGTGGGGTGGGCAGGCCGGGGGAATGGGCGGGCGACGGGGAGCGGCTCCTGGCGCTGGAGCTCCTCATGACGAAGCGCACCTCTTTAGGCTCGTGAGGCAGGCTGAGGCTCGAGGATTTGAGGATGGTAGGGGGGGTGGTGGGGGAGGTAGCCAGGCCAAAACCCCGGATGGGTCCTAGAGGGTCAGAGCGGTCTGGAGAGGCGGAGCCGGGGCTGGGGGTACGGCGGGTCACCGGGTATCGGCTGCCCGGCCGGATGGTGTAGGTGGTGCCGTAGCTTCTCTGAGAGATGGTGTGGAGCTCGCCTAGACTGCTGAAGAGTCTGTGGGTGTGTGAGAGAGAGAGAGAAAGAGAGAGAGAGAATAAGAGAGAGAGAGAGAGAGAGAAGAAGGGGGATGGAATGGAAAAGAACGGAAGAAGAGGAGAAGAAATGGGAAGCGAAGATTAAATTTGTGTAGGAACCCAGGAAAGAGCCAACCGACTGTTCTGTCCTATTCTATCCCATTCTAGTCTATAGTGGCTCTTTCCTGCGAGGTCTATCATTCATGAATCATGAGCCAAACCAGTCATTTTAGGACAGCACAGTTAATTAGTCAGTTGGCCAGAGACGTGGCAAACGCATTAACACTGTGTTAGTGAGATGTTTGATTAATGCGTTTAGCCGGAACACAAGCAGGAGAGTACTAGAGCGCTGCTGCATTAGAAAGAACACCTGAACAGCCTGCCCTGATGAGCGGATGTTAGTTTAGCGACCCCAGATAATGCAGAATACCCCGAAATCTCAACAACTACACTGTAATCGGGAGAGTTTTCCTCTGGTGTGGATGGAACTTTTAAAGGTTACACAGGTTACTCAGACTCGAAGAGAGGGCTGAGCCATGTTAGCCTTGTGATTGGTCAGGGGTATGCTGATGTCTTTTAAAGGCTCATTTATGCTCAACGTTCAACACGGATACGGACAGAGCCTTATGTCCCTACTCAGCATTCATTTTATCCGTATTTGTGCACAATTTCTGAAAGCTTATGGATACGGAGGGACCACAGGAAACTCTGTGGGAGCAGTGCAACCAACAGTTCAAGTGAAACATGGCGGAAAAGAAACTTCACCATCGTCACCAAACGTTTTCGTTTCCGTACGTAAAGGGAGTGTAGGGCCCCGGGTGGTCCATTGCTGGTTCGAATCCCGATAAGGCTGCTAACCATCGGCAGCCAGGGCCCCGAGAGAGCACAACTCTAGGGTGGGTACATCACACTAGTGCGGCGCTGGCCGTCACTGGTGTCTGAGAGCCGGTGCCTCACCCCTTTGGGGCATTTTTTGCCTGGTGAGGCAGTTTGAAAAAAGAGGTGTGGCCTGCTGGCCATGTGTCGGAGGGGGTGTGTGTGTTGGTCTCGCCCTCACTAGTGTCGGGAGCGGTGTATGTGATAGGGGAGGGGAGAGAATACGATATGCGATCTACATTGGGGAAAAATTAAAACAAAAAAGGGAGTATAAATGAGCCTTAAGGTGGAGAGCTGCCTCTCACTACACTCTTAATAATAAAGATGCTTCAGATGGTTCCTCCAATGACTTTCATTTGTAACAGAGACATGACAGTATGAAGGATCTCTTAACGCCCCTGAGAACACGTGTTCAGTGATATGTTCAGCAAAGTTGCAATAGAAATATGATATTAAAAATCAACCAAATGCTCTCCTCACACCTCTCCGAGAACGGTCTGGGCGTGGTCTAAATATTCTAATGAACAGTTGTGATCTCACAGATCTTCAGGGTTCTGGTATCTGGAACCGAGTTACCAGCCCATATACAGGCCTTATTGATGGGGGTTGCCCCGAGTGCCCCGTCGTCTGTCCACTTCTCCGCTGTACACTGTGCCGGTATGGCAGGGTACGGGGATCTCCCCTGCTACGACGCTGTGTCGGGACCTCCCGTCCATCCCGGCACCCAGCCCAGCCAGATTCCGTAGTCAAGCAAAGAGGAGACAGTTGCCGAATGTGAAAGAGGACGGGGCACGAGAGGCAGCTACTCCCCGAGGTTTAGCTCACTAGCTCACAAGGTTTAGCTCTAGTTTTGGCTTTTGTTCCACAGGTTAGTCAGACTCATTAAGAGGGCGGAGCCATGTTAGCCTTGGGATTGGTCAGGGGTATGCTGATGTAAGAAATGCCGGTTTTAGGACCGCCCATTCCACATGGAGAGGATAGCAAAATTGGTGGGAAGATCTTTGAGAAGATCTTACTCTGTACATTTACACTGGGGGCCTGAGGAGCCAGATTTAGGTTCTTGAGCCTAATTAGAAAGAGAACTCAGATTTAGGTTCCCAGGGGCTTCAAAGGTTTAAGCAACCGTGGCTTGATGTGAAGGCTGCACCCATCTCTGTTATGGAACTAAAAGTGGTTCCTCTATGGCATTGCTCAATGAACCATTTTTTGAACCTTTACTTTTAAGAGGTTTTGAAAAAGCAAGGCCACCAAAACGGCCTCACCTCATAAAACAGAGCGTTATCTGCTTCTAAATAAAAGAGAAAGAAAATCCATGAAGAATTGGCTAAAAGTGTTCTCCAGTTGTTTTTAATACTCTACCCTGACGTCGTGAAGAGACACGAACGGTAATGTGTGGTTAATAACTGGCCTACGGGCAAAAATGTGGCAAGAAAAAATGAAACGTGAAATAATGGAGATGAAATATGAATGGAACAGACAACCTTAATCTCATCTACATGTGAAAAGATGCAGGCCCTGCCAGAGCACATCGAGCAAAGTAGCATGCATCAGGTGAGCACAGACCTGTCTGGCTGAGAGAGTAAGAGAAAGAGAGAGAGAGAGAGAGAGAGAGAGAGAGAGAGAGAGAGATAGAAAAAGAGAGCGAGAGCAAAGCATGGACGAGGGGGTGGAGAACCTTCAAATGACTGAGCAGAAGGTTCCTAAATAAATAGAGTGACTACTTAATACACTCTGACGTCTGGTCACACACTGAATATGTCCCACTGATGACTAATCACAACACTCTACAGCAGTCTATCAGGGAGCATTCGTCTATTCCAGCTTCATACACTGTACTGCATGTCCAAATGTTTGTGGACACCCCTTCTAATGAATGCATTCAGCTACTTTACATAAGTTGCATCCATTGCTGATACATGTGCAAATGCACACACCCACAAACACTCAGCTTATACAGTCCCTGTAGAGGAAGAAGTATTGCCAGTAGAATAGGACTCCCTGGAGCCTGTGGCATGAACATGAAAGCTATTGGCACCATGCTGCCTAATGCCAGGCGTGGGTTAGGAAGGGGCATAGAGCCCCCCAGCATTGAGCTGTGGAGCAGTGGAAGAACTGTGTTCTCTGGAATGATGGTGATGGCGCTCAGAAGTCCAATACTTTTGGGATTTGGAGTCCATCCAATCATCCAACATCCTGACCTCACTAAAGCTCTTGTTGCTGAATGCAATCAAATCCTCACAGCAATGCTCCTCCAAAATCTAGTAGAAAGCGTTGTTCCCTGGACAGTAGAGACAGTTACTCCAACATAAGCAGGGTCAACTCTTTTTAATACCCTTGATACCCTTGATCTCATTTGAGATGAGAGAGTGGCTGAGCAGGTGTCCCAAAACTTTTGTCCGTTAATGATATCAGCTGCACTGGGTCCAACTTTCGATTCAACATGAATCATAAACCCAGCATCGTACACTGAGTTGCTACACCCCTCAAGGGCTTTCAGGTGACGGACGTCATGAAGGTCTACACTTCAGACCATGGTTTCGTCTTTAGCTCCTCCCAAAAAAGTGTCAAGGATGAGGTTCCAGCCCTTTAACCACAGACCCTCTTCCCTGAGCTCTGTGTTGAACTATGCTGCATAACTGTGAGAGTGGACAACTGTGTTAGTGTGATGGCTGAAGGTGCACAGGTGGAGAAAAGGGGGAGGAGCAAAGCAGGGCTTGTGTGAAGAAGGAGGTGTGGGGGTGGTGGTGAGTCAGGGCTAGAGGAGGAAAGAGAAGAAGATGAGATGATGCATGCGCACTTACACAGGTGCCCGGCCCTCCGGGGCTTAGCCTCAGATTCAGTTCTAGACAGAGCAGCGTGGCATGCAGAGAGAGAGAGAGAGTGAGCAAAGAGAAAGAGAGAGAGTAAAAGTGAGAGAGAAAGAAAGAGAAAGAGAGAGAGACAAAAAGAGAGTGAGATAGAGGCAATGATAAACAAAGAGCGGTCGGTTAGCATCAGTCCATGAGAGAGCAGAAACAGACAGGCATTTCACATCAACAATGTCAAACCAAACAAAAGCCATGAGACAAATCAACAGCTGGCCCCAGACTTCAGCTTCTACGGTTCTTGGGTAGATAGGCTCGGGATAAGTCGTTAAAATGACGTTGAACATTAACGTACAACAGCCTAGGCAGGATCGCTTATCTCGCAGGTGTCATATTACACAAGTCTAAGTCTAGGGTCAGCTGCCAGTATGATAAACAGAACAAAATACAGAAAAAAACAAATAACCAAACAAACAAACAAATAAACAAAAAAAAAACAAAACAAATGAATGCACTTTTTCTAGAAGACTTTGAGAGAAGCAATGACAGTCAGAGTGTTAGGAATGGACCAAAGAAGAGCCTGGTGGAGGCATTAACACAGCACGTATCCCAAAGCCCACCGTGAGCAAGCACTAGCCTAGACACGAATAAGTGGGGACCAGAGGGGACTGACGCAGTGATTAACACTGGGACACTAGACAGACTTCAAGGAGGGAAGAGGGACTGATGCTGATGAGGAGGACCTTCATCGCATGCCTTCAGCGACATCACAGATTTGACCCTCACGCTTCTGACGGCCCTCAGTGGCTGCACACATATACACACGTCCACATGTCCACATGGAGCTGGAGTTTACGAGAAGTGTTTGACGGGGGTTAGGTGTTACTATGAGAATGCTGGAGACGTGTACCAAGAGAGGCTGAGTATTGAGGTCAGAAGATCAGTGAGATCAGAGGCACATTCCAGGCCTTCTATTACCATGTGAAGACCCCACAGCAAGGCGCAGAACTACCTTGCAGGCCAGCGGTTCTCGATCGTCATCCTGGACGACCTCCAACCCTGCTTGTTTTTGTGTTGTTTACCCAGCTCTGACACCCCACCTTCATCTCAGGGCTTATCAAGGCTTGATCATTTGTTGATTAGCCAGATCAGGTGTGTTGGGAGCAGGGTAAACACAAAAATATGCAAGGCAGGTGGCCCTTCAGGTCAAGGGGTGAGAACCTCTGGTGTAGGATGAGGTAGGAAACCTCTAACATGGGCAGGGCAGGAGGTCCACAAGGGCCAGGATTGAGCATTAGTGGTTTAGGAGGTAGGAAACCTCTGGAATAGGCAGGACAGGAGGTCTCCTTTAGGACCAGGGTTGGAAACCTCAGCCCTACACCACACAAAAGGCCGGAATTGGAAAATTGGAAATGGTCAAATGTAGAACATCATTTTAATCAAATGTCCTTTTTTGGGATATGAGATATGACAATTTGGATAAAAGGGACATTGTTTAGGGACTGGCTGGGGGGGGCACAAGGCAACAGATCACCTGGAGAATGTGATTACTAAAAGCAAAGAGTCAGCAGAGGTTGTTTGATTAATGTGGGATTAGTGGATGAGATGAGAAAATAATAGGAATGATGTTTGATTTACCCTAGTGGGCTAAAAGCTAAGGTTTAGTCTCTTCCATGTCCTTGTCACATCTGTAGGAATATAAAGGGCTTCAGTTGTAGTTCAGGATATTAACACAAAAAAACAAAACAAAAACAGAAATCATTCACTACTGACCGTCAGCCGGGTTTCCATTCAAACATTTCACAAATGTTACGAGCAATTATGAAATTTCAGCATTGTGTCGCGTTTCCATCCACTTCAGTTATGCGAGGAAACTTAAGATGGCCTCGGCTAGCGTGATCAGGAGCGGCATCGCAATCGAAATCTCGCAAATATGCTATTAATAAGCTATTAAACTAATGAAGCTATAATCTTGCATCTGTCACAGGATAAATTTGGCAGACTACTAGGCCTAAACATAGCAATTGGATATATTTTGAGATACACTCTATGTCCAAATGTTTGTGGACACCCTTCTAATGAATGCATTCAGCTACTTTAGGTTGCACCCACTTCCGAGACAGATGTGCAAATGTACACACAGCTTGTTTAGTCTTTGTAGAGAAAGAAGTACAGCCAATAGAACAGGACATCATGAATCTATTGGCACCATGCTGCCTAATGCCAGGCATGGGCTAGTAGAGGGGTATAAAGCCCCCCAGCATTGAGGAGCTGTGGAGCAGTGGAAGAACTGTGTTCTTTGGATTAATGGGGAGCTCAAATCTTGCAAATATGGAGAGATTTTAACTCGGCCGGCTTTTATCAGAATCATCTTTACAGCTGTGTGAGATTTGTTTATGGCTGGTCAGTTCTGGTCAGCTGTTTGCAGTTCAGAGATGCCGGGCAGGGTGAGCAATGGCCCACCTAATGAGGGCTGAAATCTCTGTGCCACCCCAACGACGCCCACCATACATCTCGGAGCACAAACGCAGCAGACAGTTCTGGAAGTTCTCAGACCATCTTTGGGAATTTGGTGTTTCAGAATGTGGAAGGCAACCTTCGAAAAGCTGTGTTGTGATTGGACCATCAACAGGGCCAGTTTTTTCTCCAGTCACTGGCCACCCGTGCCAACTGTCAAAAAAATCATGTGACTTAAGACTTGATACGTCATTATTTATTTGAAAAACTGTTCGATATATTGTAAAAATTCAACCTAGCGTTAAAATCTTTGTACGATATTTTTATTTATTAATGTTTTTGCATTTTGGGCTTTTAGTTTGCGCATTTTCAATCTGCAAATTTCAGTGGATGGAAAACCTGCTATTGTGCCTGAACATACCTGTGTATTCATGTAGGCTAAGCCTCTACAGGAGACCTGCTGTGGGAAGTTCCTTCTAAGTTCCTACACCGGAGATCTACAGGTTCTACAGCTTCGCTAAGAGACCAGCAAGTCTCCTTTACTTACCAGCAGCCGTCGAGCGTTGAGATACTGCTGAAGCTCCAAACTTCTCAATGAAAAAGAGCAATTTAAACATTAGGCTGTAATGCCTCGTAAAGACCAGGAGGTCACTTAAAAGACTATGAATTATCTGGGGGTTGAGCGGGAGTGCCCCTCCTGCCCATATTGCACGCAGTGTGATACAGTCTGTACATCAACCTGTCTCCACAATGTCTAGACCACTGCTGCTTACGCAAGAACTGTTCCTGCAGTTATTATAGATGCAAATCTCAATTTTCAATGTGCACCTGCTTTTAAGGGAAGCAGCGTTGCCTGAGAGACAAAATGGGATGAGTCAGAGCAATTCGGATGTGCTAACATCACTAAATAACAGCTGAGGCAATAACAGCTAATGCTAATGCACAGATCTTTGAAAATTAGTGTTGCATCAAGCACTGTTAGCACACGTGCTCAACTGTAAGATATAATCCTGCATCTGTCACAGGATAAATTTGGCAGACTACTAGGCCTAAACATAGCAAGTGTTGCTTGGATGGCAGGCTGAGATACACTCTATGTCCAAATGTTTATGGACATCCTTCTAATGAATGCATTCAGCTACTTTAGGTTGCACCCACTTCCGACTTAGTCTTTGTAAAGAAAGAAGTACAGCAAATAATGCTGCCTAATGCCAGGCATGGGCTAGAGGGGTATAAAGCCCACCTGCATTGACCTGTGGAGCAGTGGAAGAACTGTGTTCTTTGGATTAATGGGAAGCTCAATCCAGTACTTTTGGGACGAGTCAGAGAGTTGGGGATGGGGTGGGCTGATGATCATACAACATTCTGACCTCACTAATGCTTGTGTTGCTGAATGCAATCAAATCCTCACAGTGCTCTAAAATCTGGTAGAAAGTGTAAAGTGTAGGATTTAGGATTTGACTGCATTCAGTGACAAGAGTGTTAGTGGGGTCAGGATGTTGACCTCATCATCCCCAACTCCCCAATTCATCCAAACGTACAGAATGGAGCACCATCACCATCATTCCAGAGAACACAGCTCTTCCACTGCTCCACAGCTCAATGCTGGGGTTTTTTATACCCCTCTATAGTCCCACGCCTGGCATTAGGCAGCATAGTGACAATAGCTTCATGATGTTTATCTGCTCCAGAGAGTCCTATTTTATTGGCAGTACTTCTCTACAGGGACTAGACAAGCTGTGTGTGTGCATTTGCACATCTGTATCAGTAATGGGGGCAACTTAAAATAGCTGAATTCATTTTTTTAAAAACGGGTGTCCACAAACAATTGGACCTGTTGTGTATGTACGTCATGAGCCATGGTTTAATCAAAGTAATATCTCAAAGGGTGGATTTTATGAAGAAAGCTTGCCAGTTAAATATGATGGCCTCTATTCAGAGGGTGATCATGAAAACTGTGTCAGATTGAGCTTTTTTATTTGTTTCATTTTTAATGCAAAAACCCTTTTTACAAAGGAATCATCATCGTTAGGCTGTGACCCAAATCTCACTGAAGTGCCTGCCGACAAATGATAGATCCTTGCAGTGACGCTGATCCATCTCTATCAGTTTTATTTCATGGGCTTTTTGTTTTATTTGATGTCCCAAGTGTCTGCAAACAATGTCTGCAATGTCTTCCTCCAATATGTCTGCTTATTTAATGTCCTAAGCATATTTTGAAAGGCTTCTTGCTTGACTATGAGGTCAACAGTTGCACAGGCAGCTCATGACAGTGGGTTCTTTGCTTTTCCCTCCATTATTTCCTCTAGAAAATGGGATTGTGACATGTTGGACAGCAGCACTGCAGATATACTGCAGCAGTATTCATGTACATAATGGTCACAAGAAATACTACACCACTAATCACAGTGGTGAAATGTGCGGCATCTGATAAATCTGCCCCTTAGTGCTGAGCAGGATCTTCATGAAGTCTCAGAGTTATAACTACAATTGATAAAATCCTAGAACAATCTGAACTTGATCCTACTAAGCTGACCCCTTACCTGGCACCAGCCACGGGCGACTTGCGTCCAGGGTCAAGTGAGCCCCCGAGGGGCTCCTCTCCGAGCGAGCGCGTATCCTTGTTGAGCTGCTGCAGTCTGGAGCTGAGCTCACTTATCACAGTGGGTTTGCCTTCCTCTGCGCCTGCAAGCGGACGGGGCTCTATGGGGTCCCCCCATAGCTTGGAGCGTCTCTGGAAGAGGTAGCGGGGTCTTGCCGGGCCCGAGGCCCCCGTGGCGGCAGCTAACGCAGCCGCGTGCTGCTGCGAGAGCAGCTCGCTGTCAGAGGACTGCTTGAGCAGGGGGTCCCTGAACGTCACGGGGCCCTTGCTGAGCTGGGACTTGAGCTTTGGCTTTGGAGGCACTGGCGGCTTGTCGAGGATGAAAGTCTGGCCGTCGGCATGGGAGGTGTAAGTGTCGGTGGGCTCACCACTCTCTGAGGACAATGTGGACATGCTGGAGACGGTGGAGATGGTACTCGTGGTCTCCAGGTGGTGATCACTGGAGCTACGAGTGTCCACCTCCTCCACCCCGGAGTCAGCAGCAGACTCTGGGCCCAGGTGGGGCTCAGATGGCTTCCCTGAGGCTGCTGGTGGGCCACTGGTGGTGGGGGCCTGTGCTGCTGCTGCAGCAGCTGCTGTCGAAGGGGCAGGGGCAGGGGCTGAGTCTGAGGGGACAGCTTGCTTGCCTGCCAAAGGAGGAGCGGGAGGTACAGCAGCTTCTGGTGCCTTTGCCAGGAGACCATTGGCAAATTCATCTGGTGGAGGAACCACCCCAATTTTGCGAAGCTCTTCTCGTGTCTCCTCATCACTTGAGGACAGCATAGCAGGTGGTAAGGTGACTGTATAGGGCTCCACGTCTTCCTCTGAGCTTCCCTGGGCCAGGGTTTTATCTGAAGATGGGCTAGAGGAAGGCTGGGGGGTTTTATCTGAGGCAGGGCTAGGTGGAGCCTGAGGGGTTGAGGGTGCGGTTGGGGCTGGAGTAGTTTTGGAGGGTGATTCTGGACTAGGGGACTTGGCACGCTTCAATTCTGCTAGCATCGGTTTGGGGCTCTCTGATCGCTTGCCTTTGGGAGGCGGGGAGACTCTTTCAGGGCCCAGTCCCACTGCCTGTCCATTACTGGTTGCATGAACCATAATAAGTCCAGCAGTCTTCTGCTGTGATGTGTCCATGATGCTTATGATCATGCTCTTCTTGTCCTCCACTTTTCTCTCATCTTTCTTCTCCGCTCCTATTTCTTTTCTTGCAGTGGTGGGCGTTCCCCACTGGATCTTACTCGTAGGGGCAGGAGTGTAACTTCTTTTTCCTCCAGGGGAGAAGGGGGGTGAAGCAAGTTCCCCCTCTCCTTCTGAACGCTCAGCCTCTTTGGTCTGGGTGTCCATGAGCAACACTCCTCCAGCAGCCTCATGTTTAGTCCTGGGTTCAGGGCTGCTGGCAGGAGATTGACTCTGGGAGGTTAAAGCCCGTTCCCTTGCGGCCAGCGCAAGTGCCAGCGGGGAGTTGGGGTCCAGGGGCTTGCCCGTCAGAGGGTGGATAAAAGTGGTGCCGCCTGGAGAGGGTCGCAGTGCCAAGGCAGGCGGAGGCAGCTGACCAAGCTCGCTGGTCAGCAAGCGTTCATCGACGGAATGGGATTGTGTGAGAGAGGGGGCCTCTACAGGTGCGGCTGAGCTGCCTTCCATGGTGCCCACGGACAGGAAGACTGTGGATTTCCGTCGCTCCTCGAGGCGCCGTTCCCTGTCCTTGACGGCACCGGCAATAGCAGCAGCAAAAGGCCCCTTACCCTGCAGCAGTCCCTCAGCCTGGGCACGGGTACGTTCCTGCAGCAGCTGCTGTTGGTAGTATTCAGCCCTGCTGGTGTGGTGGGCCAATAGCCGGCCTGTGGGCGAGTGCTCCCGGGCATGAACCGAAGCCAAGGCCAGAGATGCCCTTTCTTGGGCGTCCTCCACCTGCAACTGCTTCACCAGCGGGCTCTTCCTGCGCTGTGGCTTGCTGGGTGCCGGCGTGTACAGGCCCATGCTGAACTGGCCCACATTGGCATAAGGGTTATCGATGATCCGCCCTTTCCTCTTGATCCTCTCAGGCGGAGTGGAGGCTGGGCCAGGCCGTGGGATGTCCGTGGGCTCTACAGGGAGGTGGGTGGAGTCCTGTAAGATGATCATGGAGCGGGCCTTCTTCTGCCGCTCGATGTGGGCAGCGTGCCGGGGTGGCTCGTACAGCTCGGCCGACATGGTCTGAGGCAGGGCGTGCAGCCGCGGCTCAGAGCCCGGCTTAAAGCTGGAGCGACTAGGATCATGAAATCGGCTAGGGGGCGGGGGCGGGGGGCAGAAAGCCGGAGGAGGACCCGTGTCCAGGTAGTAGAGTGAAGGTGGAGGAGGGGGTGCCGTCTGAGGAGGGGGAGGTATGCTGTGACTGTCTCTCAGGCTGTCCGTCATCGAGGAGCTCCGGGGAAACCTATGCTCCGCCGCCAGGGCAGACAGCCGGTCCTCCTCAGTAGCTCCTGCACGGACAGAGACGGGACCGCATGGAAAACTCTGAATGTGCCGTCAACACAGCCTCAGAAGATGACTCACTGGACCAGTCCCAGTCTATCCTCCTGTCATGACTGCTATTATAGAAACTGATGCACTGACTAAAAAAAAATAACCCCTTAAATTCTATATATCCTCTATATTGTAACTTCAAGTATCTCTATATTGCTTCACTATAAACTATGCATATCAGCTTTTATCAAATATGAACATTCAACTCAGAAAGCCCTTAGATTAAAAAGCATCCATGGATATCCACTGGAATAGGTCCAAGTGCTCCAATACTGAGGCTGCTTCTAGATGTCAGTCATTTCAGTAATACAGGTGTATTATATGCGTATAATGCTGTGGGATTACCGAAGGACTTGGTTCTGGACATGCCTTTGGGCAACTGCATGTGAGCTTTTTCCAGCGCTGGGTGAAGAGCACCATGTAGAGCAAGACCCTGCCGCTCGAAAAGAGACTACATGTAAACATACAGGCGCACACACACACACACACATACACACACACACAAATAAAATATGATTTCCATTGAAGCTGTGTTCATATACACTGCATGTCCAAATGTTTGTGGACAGCCCTTCTGATGAATGCATTCAGCTTCTTTACTTGGCATCCATTGTTGACAGAGCTTGACACAGCTTGTATAGTCCCTGCCAATAGAATAGGACTCTCTGGAGCAGGTAAACATGAACCTATTGCCTCTGTGTCAGCAATGGGCGCAACTTAAAGTAGCTGTGGGCCTTCATTAGAAGGAGTGTCCACAGATATTTGGACATGTAGTGTAGTTTGACACCCGTAGGTTATGAAGTCTACAGAATTATTGTCTACACGGTGACTCACACTGATTTCTGCTGGTGTGATTCGGCGGCTGGTTGGACGTTGCTTCACCGTGGCTGCTCTGTAGTCTGCCTCCACTTGCGGCCTTAGCACTGACTCCTGAGAGGCCAAGATTTCATCTAGCCTTTCTGCACAAATGCATGCATGCGCACACACACACACGCACACACACACACACACAACCCACACGCACAAACACATAAAAAAGTTGAAATGCACCTACATCTAAAAACCACCACACACCTACTGTAGTACAGGCGTGTTCATGAGAGCCAACACCACAGTTATTGTCATGCACGGTAGGTAATGCCTCACAAGCACTGCAATAAAGACAATAGGAGCTGTTTCATGCTGCCAGTGGAAATGACGGCCTCTCGCTCATGCCTGAATGAGATAACATTCAGAAACATGAATGAGATCAAAACACATTTAAACAGCAGTTCAGTGGCGGTGAGATGAGACGCTGCTGATGACTGATGTGAGCAGTAACACTGAGGTAACACTTGAACAGTGCCAGAAACATCCAGCCATAACTCACCTCCTCGCCTCCTCCTTGCAGATGCTTAGCATGGGATAAACAGACACAACACTACTGTATTACGCTCTCTCACACACACAAGGGAATAACACAGACACTAGCTGACAAGCGGGGGTTCATATTTTTTTCTAATGCAAAAAAAAGAACAGCCATAACATTAAAACCATTAAAAAACAGTTTAAGTGAACAATATTGATATTGATCTGGTTCCAGGTGGAGGCAGCAAGTGAACAGCCAGTAGGAAAAATGGACCTCTCCAAAACATCTCCAGAACAGCATCTCTTCTTCAGGCAGGTCTTGTGGGGTGTTCCTGGTAACCTGAACTGGCTTAAGACAGGGCAATAGGCCCCCTGGACCTGATTGAGGCTTATGGAGGTCCCACCTCAGAACCTGCAGGACTTAATCTTGGTGCCAGATCCCACATGACAGAGATATTGTGGGTCAGAACTGTTTTGGTGGTACCTGCACAATCTTAGGCATTAGTGTAGCTACTGCCCGCATCAGTTCCAAAACCCTAACCTTGGCCTACAAAGCTCAGAAAGGACCAGCCCCTCCGTACTTGATGGCGATGGTCAAAAGCCGATCCCCACCAAGAGCCCTTCCAGCTTCAAGTACGGCTCGGCTTGACCTGCCATCCTTTAAGATCCACGGAAGACGAGCGTCCAGACTTTTTACTGTCCTGCACTGAAGTGGTGGAACGAACTTCTCCTGGGTGTCCGAACAGCAGAGTCCAACACTCACTGTCTTCAAACCCAGACTGAAGACCCTCCTCTTCTGAGAGTACTTGGGCGGATAGCAGAGTAAATGTGATGTAGTGCATGTGGTTTTAATGTTATGGCTGATCGGTCTAAACAAATATCTGTACACTTTAAGCTTATTACTTGGTGTGATATTGTGTAGATGTGTGTATGTGTATGTGTGTGTGTGTGTGTGTGTGTGTGTGTCTGTAGCTACGTGTATGTTAGACTAGGAGGACAGCTTGAGTGGGAAAGACACAGCTGATGTTTTGAACAGACCAAATGGCAGAAAGAGGGAGATGACACAGTGTAGAGCGCAAACAACAGCGAGAGAGAGAGAGAGAGAGAGAATGAGAGAGAGAGAGAGAGAGAGAGTAGAGAAAGAAAACACTACCCCTAACTGTGTGGATAAGTGTTCATGTGTTAAGCTTAGGTGTGTGTGTGTGTGTGTGTGTGTGTGTGCATGCGGTAGGGTCTGACTGATATATAGTGATGCTGATAAATTGGCTGATTTTGCAGATCCAGCGATATAGGGTTGTGATAAACTGCAAATAATATAGCTCTACACCAAGCAGCCATAACATTAATACCACCTGCCTAATACTGAGTAGGTCCCTCTTGTCCCTTTTTGAGCATTCTGAACATGTCCTGCTGTGGTATGTGGTACCAAGACTAACATTAGCAGCAGATCCTCTAAGACCACTAAGTCGTGAGGCGAGACCTTCATAAGCATCACTGAGCCATAGGTGCCCATGACCCTATTAGTTCCTTTCTTGAACCACATTTGGAGTAACATTTTTTTTCTATTAATAATTAATAGTAATTATAATAGTAACAAGAAATCAGAATCAAGTGAAGCACATCAGCAGATCACATGGTTAGAGAGGATTCTGGAGGAGCCTGTCTTATTTAAAACAAGTGATTGGTGAAGAGCTCTCTGAGGCCCTCAGAAAGACCTTCTTAATATTGATTATCACAGGTGTATAAAATCAAGCCCCTAGCCCTGCAGTCTGCCTTTCTTAAACACATCAGTGAAAGAACGGGAGGTTCTGAAGAGCTCACTGAACTCCAGCGTGGTTCTGTATGTAAAAGGAGACACCGCTGCACCACCAACAACAAGTCAGCTGGTGAAATTTAGACCTTCCCTCCTAGATCTTCCTCCATCTGCTGTGAGTGGTGTTATTATTGAACAGTGGAAGAGTTTAGGAGGAACAGCTCACAGAGAGCAGCTCAGCCACCGAGTGTCTGTCAGACCACGTAAAGTTACATAGCGGGGTCAGGACCGAGTGCTGAGCTCAGAGCAGAGTGCAGAAAAGCCTCCAACTGACTCCATAACTGCAGCAGAGCTCCAGACCTGCTGCTGCTGGTAGAGCTTAGAGCAAAGAGGGACCAGCTCCATATTAATGCCTATGGGTTTAGAATGGGATGTCACACAAGCTCCCATGAGGGTAATATGTAGGTGTCCCAATACTTTTGTCCAACATTTTAAAACAGGTATCCATATCACTGGCAATATTTTCCTATCATTTGAGCTATATTTTTTACATCCTTCAAATTGAATTTGTTAAATTAGTGTGTGTGTGTGTGTGTGTGTGTGTGTGTGTGTGTGTGTGTATAAGTGTGAGAGCGTCTTACCCAGCTCCTCCAGCTCAGCGGTCATGCTCTTGCTCCTCAGGGTGAGGGTGGTGCTGGGCGCTCTCTTGGGCGGCGGCGGCGCTGTGGAGGAAAGGCAGGGTGAGGATGAGGAGTAATTGCGTGAAGACCCCCACTTGCTGCCCACCTGCAGCTGCCATCGCTTTTTCAGCTCAGCCAAGCTCGATGCCTTCTGCGGCCGCACGACCTTATTCAGACTGCGGTCTGACGCAAACCTCTTCATCTTCTTCTCGCTCTCTCTCACACCCACGCCCACACATACACTCACTCACACACACACACACAGATGACAGGTCACTCAGCTAGGCCGCATGTGTCCGACCGACAGCCCTCCCGTGCGCTGCCTCTCTCTCTGTGGCATTCCAACGACACACACACTCCTGTTTTTTACATCCCGTCTCTCTCTCCATGCCTCACTCCTCCTCTCTCCTGCCTCCTTTCTTCTGGACTCGAGTCGAGCGCACCTTTAATCCCGTCAGCATGCTGAGCTAATGCTGCGAAACACACACACTCTACACACAGCCCTGCTGAGACGAGAGAGCTAGAGAGAGAGAGAGAGAGAGAGAGAGAGAGAGAGAGAGAGAGAGAAAAGACAAGAAAGCCGATACACAGTTGCAGAAGATTAGATGCTTCTGCTTCTCTCACAGTGATATCCGCCCCAAAACTCCTCTGACAGAAAGAGAGAGAGAGAGAGAGAGAGAGAGAGAGAGAGAGAGAAGGAAAAGAAGGAAGGAGGGAGGGAAAGGGAGAGAGAGAAAAGATAGATCTAAGACAGGAGAGAGAGAGAGAGAGAGAGAGAGAGAGAGAGAGAGAGAGAGAGAGAGAGAGAGAAGAACGAAACAGAGAGAGAGAGAGAGAGAGAGAGAGAGAGAGAGAGAGAGAGAGAGAGAGAGGCAAAAAAGGAAAAAAGGAAGGAGGGAGGGAAAGGGAGAGAGAGGAAAGATAAAACTAAGACAGGAGAGAGAGAGAGAGAGAGAGAGAGAGAGAGAGAGAGAGAGAAGGAAGGAGGGAGGGAAAGGGAGAGAGAGGAAAGATAGAACTAAGACAGGAGAGAGAGAGAGCAAGAGAGAGGGAGGAAAGAGAGGGGTAAGAGAGGGGCGATATAGAAAGAATTAGAGACAGAGGGGGGGAGTTAGAGAGAAAGGAAAAAGAGGAGAAAGAAGTAAGAGGGGAGAAAGAGAGGAGGGGGGGAAAGAGAGAGATAGAGAGAGAGAGAGAGAGAGAGAGAGAGAGAGAGAGAGAGAAATACCAAGACTCAATGCAATGCTAAATTCAAACGTTCATTGTAGTAACCATGGAAACTCAGGCAGGAGCAAGGCCTGGGTTGATGCAGCTAAACTGTGAGAATCACTGTGTGTGTGTGTGTGTGTGTGTGTGTGAGAGAGAGAGATGCAGGCAGAGAGAGAGAGAGAGAGAGATAGGAAACTTGACATTACAGTAATTAGTACATATGTATGTGCCTTTGCTCACAGAGGGCTCAGGAACGTGCTGATACACTAATACTGTACATATGAGCAGCCTCTGCATCCCCGAGCTGCAGTCTGTGCGTCTGCGTGTCTGTAAGTTTTGTAATAATGCAGCTACACTCCCACACTCCACCAACACACCTACACACACCGACACCAACCAACACACACATTATTATTGCAGGGGGGAGGGGCCAGAGTCTTTTGGGCTGCCCAAGTTACACAGGCGTGATGTCCTCTCCCCCATATTTTGCCCAGCAGAGTGAAGTGATGCTCTGAAGCTCTGCTGGAGGTACGCTGCGTTAATGTATCCCTTCCTAATAGGCTTTAAAAGGGCCGGCCGCATTGTCCACCCAGTGTGGCCCAGTCTCGCCTCTCAGCTATTGCCATGGCAAATGAATCCCAGTGATTATCACGATCACACTGCAAGAGAACCCGACCTGCTGTACAGTCAGATGTGGCCAAAATCTCCGGCGGCAGGTAGCACTGCGCGTTGTGCTGTTCTGCACGGCTGCACAAACACAC
Source organism: Salminus brasiliensis (assembly GCF_030463535.1). Lineage (NCBI taxonomy): Eukaryota > Metazoa > Chordata > Actinopteri > Characiformes > Bryconidae > Salminus > Salminus brasiliensis. Next base: position 3,454,451 of record NC_132890.1, read on the forward strand.
GCGAGGGTGAGAGAGGGGTCAGGACTGTGTGGGAGTTGCAGAGAGAAGGCAGGATGGTTTACATGGATACTGAATAGATTATTGTGCAGATACGGGACCATCAATGGAGGGAGGAAATAAGAACGCTGCTCCGTCCCTGTCCGAATCACCCCGCGAGTGTAATGAGACGTCTAGTTTTAATATCTTGGCTCCACATTAAAGTGTGTAGACGCACATTCTCTCTCTCTCTCTCTCTCTCTCTCTCTCTCTCTCACAGAGAACGAGAGAGCGAGCCCTGTCCACAATAAAAAAAAATCCTCATGCTGTCGACCAGACGAAGACGGGCTCCGCAGTTAGAGTCTCAGCTTTTCCTAGTGACATCCAGCTGCTGCCCTGCAAGGCTTCAGCTTGGGTGGAAGCTAGCCACCTACAATATATGTCCAAATGTTTGTGGACACACCTTCTAATGAATGCATTCGGCTTCTTGAAGCTGCACCCATTGCTGACATAGATGTGCAAATGCACAAACACACAGCCGGCCTAGTCCTTAAACATAGTGGCACCATGCTGCCTAATGCCAGGTGTTTGCTATAGAGGGGTATAAGGTGATGAGGTGGGATGGTGATCCTTATCCAATATCCCAACCTCACTAATGCTATTGTTGAGGAATGCAATCAAATCCTCACAGCAATACTTCTATAGAATCTAGTAGAAAGCCTTCTTCGCTGGACAGTAAAGACAGTTGTTCCAACAAAAGCAGGATACACTATTCCAATAAGAAGCCATTGTTTTTACCCAAAAAGGGCGGGGCATTACACATGGACAAAATATGCCTGCATAACTCTCTATGGTTCCTACTGAGGACCCACCCTGCAGCCAAGGTTTTGGAATGCAGTTGTTGTGATGGGCTCTCCAGTACTGCAGGTGGCGCTGTGATATTTTATGTTAATTTCTGTGACTATTGGAAAAGGACCCCATATGGAAAAAAAAATGCTCAAAATGTATCGTAATTCAAATATATTTTGCAATGTATGAAAATGGGCAAAAGTATCTGTTAAATATATATAAAAAATGCATTTTACACATATCCTTTAAACATTTATTTAAAAACTATGAAATTGTATGTATGAAATGTATGAAAATGGGCAAATAAAGAAATACATATTAAACATATATGAAATTGACCAACATTTTTATTTGTTGTTTTTTTTGTGTAACTTTTGTTTAAAATGAAATAAAAATAGCAAAAAAAGCCATGTTAAATGTATATTTAATATCTTCATTTTAAGATATGCAACATACCTGTGTATAATATTTCTCCATATATTTTAAAGTAATGTATAATAAACATAGTTGGTATACAGGCAATATTAAGAAATACATTTGAATGTATTATGCAGTAAATTTTCACCTCTTTAGAACCAAGCCCTCAGCACGGTGAATTAAGCCTCTACTCAGTGTCTGCGGTTGTTCATTTTCTCTGCAATTATATAATTTCATCCGTCAAAGCCAGGTGAACCTCTACCGAGACCTTTCTCTGCTGAGCTGTAGCTGAATACTAGTGGCTAGTAAAGCTGCTGATGGACAATGCCTGTTTCAAAAACCACTCCACAATGAAACTGAATTCAAGGCTGCCTTCAAATCTCCCATCTTTCAACACGACACCGGATAGGCAAGGCTCCCCCACCCCCAACCTCAGCCTCAGCCTATAGCTGAAACAAAACAGCCATAGGCAAAAGCTCTACTTGCTCGCAGACTCACTTACTTTATATTAGCCTTTTTAAAGAGTACATCAGCTCTACAGATGCTTTTTCCCTGCCACAGACACATATGTGACATCAAAGCCTGGTTACCTAGCAACTTTAGATTGTAGAGCATTTCTGACCCAATGCTAACACACTACCACAGCAGTCCCGCCCGGCCAACACACTCAGCAGTGCTTATGAAACTCACACCGACTCAAAGAATCGCCCTATAGTACTCTTCGAGAGACGGCAGGCGAGGACATGTACACACACGTCTTCAGAAACACACACGACCCAACACACAACAGGGATGATGTTCATACTCTGAGGGAGTCTTACCCTTTTTCCTGACCACATCCTCGGACTCGGGTTTGCGTGTGACGGACACCACCTTCATCAGCAGTCTGTTCCCGCCTTGCCGGATGAGGGACACTACCTGCTTATGGCCCACCTTCACTACGTTCACCCCGTTCACCTGAGTAAATTAGCACACACACACACACACACACACACACAAATATATTAAATATCTGAATGAGATTCATATACCAAGTGCTAGCTATACCCAGTAACACTCACTTTGGCACATATTACAGCCTGTACAAACTTTTAATAAATGCTTGGGTGATTTTCGGTCATTCTACATGGGTCATCTTGCTGCATTGAGGTCTTTTGAGGTCTATCCACAAAAGACCTCAAAAGACGGCTTGCGGCTCTTGAGGTAGTCCATTATGGATGTAGAGATCCTTATCCTGCTGTAGAAATGTGTGATGGTGTGATGTTTGCTTCCAGAATTTGCTGATACTTAATTGAATGCCCTCTAGCTGTGGAATGTTGCCTGTGCCACTGGCTGCAACACGAGCCCTGTGCTTAACAGTTGGAAAGGTCTTCTTGTTATGAAATTCTGCACATCTTTCTCTTTTGTATGAGTTAGTCTTGTTAACATTATTTACATTCGTCTACATTAGTGTATATTATTAGTTACATTAGCCTTGGTACTATGTCCAAATGTTTGTGGACATCCCTCCTAATGAATCCTTTAGCTACTTTAAGTTGCACCCATTGCTGACACAGAGCTTGCTTAGTCCCTGTAGAGAAGCACTGCCAATAGAATAGGACTCTGTGGAGCAGATAAACATAAACCTATTGGCACCATGCTGCCCAATACCAGGCGTGAGCCAGAAGGGGTATAAAGCACCCCCAGCATTGAGCTGTGGAGCAGTGGAAGAACTGTGTTCTCTGGAATGATGGTGATGCTGCATCCAATACATCTGGGATCAGTTGGAGGGTTGGGGATGAGGAGGGGCGATGAGTTGGATGAGTGATCATCCAACATCCTGAACTCACTAAGGTGCTTGTCACTGAATGCAATCAAATCCTCACAGCAATGCTCCTCCAAAATCTAGTAGAAAGCCTTCTTCCCTGGGCTGTAGAGTCAGTTACTCCAACAAAAGCAGGTTAAACTATTTTCAATACCCTTGACTCTGGAAGAAACAATGAATGAGCAGGTGTCCCGATACTTTTGTCCATGTGTGTAAAAAGCAGGAATAACAAATGGAAGCGATTGAGCCCTTACCTCGATCAGAAAGTCACCTGTCCTTAGTCCCGCCCTCCAGGCCACGCCCTCCACATCAACAGACTCCAGGTACTGCAACGCAGGGAAGGCAGGCGTGGGGGTAAACTCCTCGATGGGTGTCTCCGCTACACACACACACACACACACACACACAAGCAGACAAACAAAAGAGACGTTCAAGGCTACTCTGAACGCAGCAGCCCTGTGGGGTCTAGTGTACACACACAACCACATTCATGTTGCTATGGCAATGGTCCTGATGTTTGGGGCATTGGTGAGGCTCCGTGGAGCTGAGCTGTGTTGATTATAATTAAGATGGGGCAGTCAGAGGGAGTAGTTAGCTGTCGGAGGCTGTGGGAATAGATAGCTGTCTGAGGGAATAGCTAGCGAGTCAGGCTGCAAATGATGTCCTTTGTCTTGAGACACAAAGTGAGCCAGAGTGACACAGATATGGTGACAGAGAGGCAGTGTGTGTGTATGGAAGTGAGAGAGAGAAAATGGAAAACATGACACCATGTGGGTAACAGATGGCTCTAGGAGCTCATACCTCCTACCCAGGATGGTGCCACCCCAAAAACTGGGCATACACACCTACATACACATACAGTTTGTGCCCCTCCTGGCGGCTATCTGAGGTCAAACTAAACTCCATGTTGGGTGAGACACGATGATGATGGTGCAGCCTCACTGTGTGACCAAGCCACAAGGTCTTCAAATGTCCTGGTTGATGTCCTTCCATAAGATCTAATCATGATCACAAGGAAGGTACCCTTGAGCTTCCCTCTCAGGTCTGAAATCTGAAGATCTGAAGGATCTCATATAGTCTTAAGACTCTGAGGAACTTTTTGGAAAGTTCCTTGGAATGTTTGTGGACACCCCTTCTAATGAATGCATTGAGCTAATTTAATTTACACCCATTGCTGACACAGATGTGCAAATGCACACATGACCACAGCTTGTAAAGTCCATGTAGAGAAGTAGTGCCAATAGAATAGGACTCTTTAGAGCAGATAAACATAGACCTATTTGCATAATGCCTAATGGCAGTGGGCTAGAGAGGTATTAAGAGTGGTATAAGGGCTGAGTTGTGGAATTGGGGATGAGGTGGAATGATGATCATCCAACATTTTGACCTCCCTAAGCTCGCTACTCCAAAATAGATAGTAGATAGTCTTTGTCGCTGGACAGTAGAGGCAGTCACTCCAACAAAAGCCAGATTAACTCCCTTGATTTAATACCCTTGATTTTGGACAAAACAATAAATGAGCATGTGTCCCAATATTTTTGTCCATATAGCGTATCAGTGCATATCATCATATCTATGCATATCATCCAGTGTGAAAAAATCTGCTGCTTGTCTGAGCCATCAACCTGCTCTGAACATGCTGAAGGAACACTTAGGAACAACTCAGCCAGTTTGCATTGCTTTACGTGTAGTTACTGATTACGGTAGTCACGGAGCATAAGGGGTTAAGTAATTGGACAGCCATACAGTTTGTGCTGGAGAGGGTACGTAGTCCAGCACAGTGGATCTGAAGGGAAACAATGGCTCTGTTCACACAGCAGGAAAAGTGGGCCAAATCCGACGTTCTCGTCAAATCTGATATTTGCACATGCACAAAAGAGCAATGCTTCACGGGACCCCCTCGTCCAGAGGTAAACAATCAAAACCCAGTCAATCAAAACAATCAAAACAGTAACAGCTGCTTCTTGAATGGCCCGGCTAATGTGCAGTGGAGGCCGGCTGCAAACTCGGAAGCAAGTTATCTTGAGAGTGAGGAGGCGAGAGAGGGCAAAGACTTTAAGGATGGGTCTCTGTGGAGTCATGGCAGCTACTTCACTGCATAGGAATATCTGAATGGACGTAAAAGTTGCATGAATTGCATATTGGACATATGTTGGACTTCAATACCACATACAAAAGCGACCCAGATCAGAACGTCCGATTTAAAAATGTCACGCACACCACAGACATTCTGGTCTTGTTAAGTTGGCCTATGTGAACGCCGGCTTTAATTTAATGCTATATTGGGTGAAGCACATAGAAACATCAGCCCAGTAACTCCCCATTTAGGCAGCTATAAGTGCTTATAGCTTCCAAAGCCAGCATTGAAATGCAGAAAGAACAGCTCTTAAATACAATAGCTTCTGACTGTAGGCCAACTAAGGTAGCAGAGTGTGAGAATTGGGTTTACTGCATTGTAATGCAGAGGGATTTGAATCTTAGAGTGATATGTTGGCCTATTACCAGTCCTTAGGTACACAGTAGAGTAGGCTTCCATGACCAGGACTGAAATATAGAAACATCGGCCCTTTCATACAGTCGCTCCCAATTCCCCATTAGTACTTGTTGGTAATCGAGTCTGTGCTCTATAGACTACAGCAGACACTGGGCTTCTTCCTTGCTCCACTTATTACTGCACTTTTACTGCCTTCACTCTTGGGTTCATTGTCATGATGCCCAGTACGACCTAGTTCAGGTAACAACCTCAGCCAATTAAGGACATTCAGCTTCCCCCCTTCATTAAAAGACCTCCATGGCTACATTTGCAGTGCGATTTGGGTCACTGTCCTGCTGCAAGGTCAAGCACCATATGGCTCCCAGGTGAAGTCCACTGGCAGTCACACATGCTCCTGCCACAATGTTTCACACTGATGAAGTGCTTTGCTTTAGATCATGAACGGTCTCATGATCCATCACTGAGGAGCAGGTTAATCTTCCTCGTCTCATCAGTGCACAGGGCTTGGCTTCAGATCTCTACAGGCTTTTTTGATAAACTGGAACTTGGCCTTTCTCTTCTTGAAGCTTAGCTGTGGTTTACGGCTTGTGCTATTTCCTCTGTTGTCATTCTGAGGTCATTCTTCTCTTTATGGTTGTCTTTGACACGTCTTTCCTTACAGCTTTAATCGAGTTCTTGATCCACTGAACAGGTTTAAAATGTTGCTTCATGATTTGCAATAGTGTTGGGTCACCATCTACTGAGGGCTAGTCTGCAAGGTCACCTGCTTTTGCTGGGCTTAGAGTCACCTACTATGGTTATGCACCAAAAATGAAGGGATAGATCCCTACAAACATATCTAAGAGGTGCGAAACATCTGCGTATGACATCTGAACAGGTCTTCATCACTGCTTTAAGAGCTGACCATTCTAGACGTTTTTGATGGTCAGGTGGCAGAATGTGGCTGTTAGGTTTACTACACTGTAATGCAGACTTTCGCTGCCGATTATGGATTATCGATCCTCTTTGGCATGGCTACTGAGGTCAAACTGGCCTAGTTCTAGTTCCTCAAGTACATGTTGAGACCCTGTACATGTCCTTCAAATAAAAAAAAACAAAAAACCCACAACAACCAGCATGCCTGGAGTGATTGACCCTCACTCTATCACATAATAGGTTCTACTGGCTTTCATGGCCAGGACTGAACAGAGGATTACTCTATTCTACCGCGCTTTGAATGGGGCTGTAACTGCATTGTTCCTCTACAGCCATGTGAATGGTGCCTTCATTCCAGGTAGGTCATTGTAAAGCTGATGAGTAGTTTCAAGCAGGCGGGCTTACCTTTCGCTCCTCGCAGGACAAAGCCGAAACCTTCGTTCTCTTTCTTCTGCAGCACGGCATCCTTCTCCTCAATGATGTAATCACTAGGGAGAAGAGAGAAGAGGAGGCCCAGGTCAGAATCCAGCACCATGCCCAAGCAGGAGCGCCCCTGGCTGGCCAGGACCAGTAGGCCACAGCCGGTACTCTCTGTAGGCACCCTGCCTGACTTGTCCAGACCAGAAATCGAGAGAGAAAAATAGAAGATGGGGTAAAAAAACCCCAAAACAACAACAACAACAACAAAAACCACCACAGTCCTCCTCTTGTTCTGCTGACAAGCCAATCAGGATAAAAGGTGCTTTGGGGAGAAAGAGAATGGATACCAAAAAAAAAAAAAAAAATGCCCAGGTGGGAGTTTTTAGTCCCACTGCACTACTCCACAGCAGCCTGCATTACTGCATTAAGAGATTGGACAAAATGCTAATATCATCCCTTTTAGGCTATTAAAAAGACTAGCAGAAATATGAGGGCATTCACCCCGCTCTCTCTCTCTCCCTCACTGACAGTGCTAACAGTGAGCAAAGCTGAGGTTAAAGACTGTGTGAGCTGTGAGCTGCATTAGAGTTCAGCCTGATGAGAGAAAGAGAGAGAGAGAGAGATAGAGATAGAGAGAGAGCATTGCAAGGGTGGTCTCTTCCTCCCACTCCCTTACTCCTCCAGCACACCCACATACACACACGCAGACGCATACAGCCACTCGCATACACAGAGCCCCCTCCCCTGAACTCCACCAGCAGCCATCTGTCTGGTTGTGTGGAGAGATGGCTATAGCTGGATCCATTAGTGCAAACAGCCCAGGCAATTCTGTTCTTAGCTCTTACTCACTCACATGAGCTCAGACTCAGTCATCGTACAAACACAAGCCACCTCTCACACCGCACAAATAACATTATTACGACCCACCTCGCAGCAGTCCTTGCCCTTTATTCAAATGATAGCTGCAGGCCTTTCCCTATTAAATCTGCAAGATCCTGTCTGATCTGCAAAAACTAGGCTGGTTACCAACATAGAGAAAGACCTCGTTCATTTGTTCTTCTGAATCAGCCATAACATTAAAACCACCTGCCTGCTATTTCGTCGGTCCCCCTTGTGCTACTAAAACCGCTCTGACCCATCAAGGCATGACCTCTGCAAGACCTCGAAAGGTGTCCTGTGATACATCTGCCACCAAGATGTTAGCTGCAGATCCCTGTGAGACCTGTATTTTGTGATGATGTGGGTCCTCCATGAGCATCCTGGGTCTAGGACGTGATCCTCAAGATCCTGTCGCAAGCTAGTTCACCGGTTGTCCTTCTTTGCATCACTTTTGGTAGGTACAGACCACTGCATACCGGGAACACCCCACAAGACCCGCCTGATGTTTTGAGATGTTCTGACCCAGTTGTCTAGCCACCACAATAAGCTGGCTCTTGTCCAAGTGTCCCAGATCCGTATGCTTGGCTTCCAATACAACGCCTTCAAGAACTGACTTCTGACAAAAGTATTGGGACACCTGCTTAATCATTGTGTCCTCCAAACCCCAGGGTATTTAACAAGAGTTTATCCTGATTCTGGTGGAGTAATTGTCTCCACTGCCCAGGGAAGAGGACTTTCTTCCCTGGACATTGATGTGAGGAGCATTTGGTAGTGAGGTCAGGATGTTGGATGATCACCACCCCACCTCTTTCCCAACTCCCAAAGTTATTCCGAAAGAATTGGATGGAGTGCTATGGGTGCTACTCAACAATGGGTGCTATTTAAAGTAGCTGAATTCATTCATTAGAAGGGGTGTCCATAAATATTTGGACACAGACAATGCGCCATTGTAACAAGACAATCCGTGCAGTTAATTTAACCTGTTTTAATGTTATGGCTGATCTAGGCTAAAGTCCCTGTGTCCCGCCAGTTTACCGAGTGTATCACAGGCATAGTGCAGATATGGCTGTACGACACTGCAGTGTCATTAAAAGCTGTGTCTGAGTTAGGTACTGTTCCGATCAGTCTCTGATCAGGGTTCAACTCCTGTCATGGAGAATTTATTATTCTCTCTTTTCATTTCTATGTGTATCTCTCCTGCTCTCTCTCTCTCTCTCTCTCTCTCTCTCTCTCTCTCTCTCTCTCTGGTGTGTTCACCACTGATGCATTAGGAGTGACAGCAACATAATTGGGCAGTGAAGAATCAATTAGATCAATTACAGATGATTCCACTGCATTAGTGTCTTGGGTTAACGAGACTGAGGCACAATATCCTACAGGAGAGCAGACAAGCCCCCCGTGACAGGTGTGCTTGCATTGGGGCCTCAGCTCTCTTCCCTCCCGGAGAGGCGTTTTACAGCGAGGCCGTGACCACAACCCACATGACATTCAATTCAGTTCTTTATGGAAAAAAAGGAATCCATATTAATTATAGGCTTTCAGACCCTGGTTAGAGATCAGTGAATGTCTGGAATGGCTGATCCTATCTGTAATGCTGAATCTAATGGGAATATGATAAAACTCACTCAACTATTCACAGAAGCTGCGTCTGTGTGGATTTAGCAAGGCCAGTAGCTCTGAAACTGGTCCTCAGGGCTTCCTAGTTTGTCCAGATCTTGCTCTATCCAACGCCCCAGGGTTCTTACTCGGTTTAGGTGTGTTTTGAGCTTGGAAAATAGCAAAAAATGGGAGGCCCTGAGGACCCCAAGCTAGGCCAAAGACAGCTAGGCCATAGTTAAGCTAGAGTTAACAAGAGTTTACTCCATGTCCATGGAAGAAGACTTTCTACATTTGGAGGAGCTTTGCTGTGAGGATTTGATTGCATATAGCAGCAAGAGCGTTAGTGAGGTCAGGATGTTGAATGATCACCACCTAACATCCCCAACTACCCAACTCATCCCGAAAAACACAGTTCTCCATGCTGGGGGGTTTTATACCCCTCTAGCCCACACTTGGAAATACGCATGGTGCCAATATGTTCATGTTTATGTTTATCTGCACCAGAGAGTCCTATTCTATTGGCAATACTTCGACTATTTTCTCTACAGGGACTAGACAAGCTGTATGTGTGTGCATGCATTTGCACATCTGTGTCAGCAATGGGTACAGCTTAAAGCAGCTGAATGCATTCATTAGAAGTGGTGTCCACAAACATTTCAGAATGCATTGTATCTTGTGAGCTTAGGAAGCATGTGGTTCTGCTTAACCAGAGCTTTCAGGAATACTTCAGAAGATAAAAGCTAACGTGGCTAACAATGAAGGAAAATGAGAAAGAACCAGTTAGCATGATCTCATCTGCATAATGCTGACCAGCCCTTTTCATCTGCAGCTTTCCTTCAGTATTAGCAGCATTAGCATTTTTAGCTGGAGGTTTAAAAGATGGCTGGATAATGAGACAGAGTGTAATGCATGCTCCTTAGTCACTGGAAAAACTCTCAAACTGCAGCGTCGCTACAAACTATCACTGTTCTTGGGTTGCGCCAGGCTGCAGCCTGGTCAATACAGTATCGTCCAAATGTCAGAGCACCTTCATTTAGTTTATTTCCAGTCAAAACAAACAGAAATGATTAATTTTCAGAAGACCATCCAACATTAAAAGGTCTAAAAGGATGGAGCGGATCAGGAAGCTCTTACCAAGAAAAGCAAACTGCAGACCTCAAAATCACTGAATGTGTCTAGAACTACAAAATGACAATTTTAAAGATACACTACTTGTCCAAATGTATGTGGACATCCTTTCTAATTTAACAAAGATGTGCACACACACACAGCCACTAGAAGCAGATCAACATCATCACGTATTAACACCATGCTGCCTAATGCCAGACGTGGGCTAGAGGGGTATTAAGCCCCCCAGCATTGAGCTGTGGAGCAGTGGAAGAACTGTGTTCTCTGGAATGATGGATGGTTGGTGCTCCATCCAATACTTTTGGGATGAGTTGGGGAGTTGGAGGATGAGGTGAAGTGGTGATCATCATCCAACATCCTGAACTCACTAATGCTTTTATTGCTGAATGCAATCAAATCCTCACAGCAATGTTGCAAAATAATAGTAGAGAGCCTTCTTCCCTGGACTGTAGAGGCTGGAGTCTAAAGTCTACCAAGAAAAAAGCAAACCAGACCTCAAAATCACTGAATGTGTTTGGAATTACTTGGTTGGTAATGGCTGAAAAATGTCCTCCTTGTCCTCCATAAGACCTCATAAGGCGTGCTGAGGTATCCGCCACCGAAGACATCAGCAGCGGATCCTTTAAGCCCTGTAATTGGTAAGGTGTAGCCTCCATGAGCATCAGTAAGCCTTGGGCCCCAAGACCCTGTCTCCACAGGACCTGCCTGATGTTTGGGAGATGTTCTGACCCAGTCGTCTAGCCATCATAGTCAAACCCTAGTCAAAGGGGCTCAGATTCTTATGCGTGACCCCTTTTCCTGCAATAATACATCACCTTCAAGAACTGACCACTCATTTGCTGCCTAATGTATGTCTCTCCTTTGCACGGGGCCACTGTAGATGAAGATAATCAGTGCATTTCATGTCACGTTGGTACTAATGTTTTGGCTGATCTGTGTATAATCAGCATATATAGTCACTTTCAGTTCAAAACTTATATTTTATAATTTAATAAGTCTAGATTTCCTTTATATTAAGTATATTTTTTAAGCCGGTCGCTTCGTCCACAAGTAGGTATTTTCACAGTACTTTGGCCTTTGGTCCTTGCTCCAACAACACAGAAGAACACTACACTGAACAGAACGGGAGAGTGAGTCAGCTTTAACCCACCAGTCCAGACAGGCTGTAATATTCGCTGGTAGAAGGTACAGTTCTCGGAAAGACTGCATCACTGCTTATACAATGTCTAAACCAGCAGCCAATGAACAAGCTAGCCCAGCTGACCTAGTCGACAGGCAATGCTATACCTGATATAGAAGAAAGCCATCACAGCAGCCAGCCATATCACTGCTGTCTAATATTAAAAAGGTTCTGCTTTTCTTACAAAATGACCATTTTGGAGATACGCTACATGTCCAAATGTAAGTGGACACCCTTTCTAATTTGAATGCATTCAGCTTTGCACACACACACACACACACACACACACACACACACACACACACACAGCCACTAGAATAAGACTCTCTGGAGCAGATAAACATCATCACCTATTGGCACCATGCTGCCTAATGCCAGAAATGGGCTAGAGGGGTATAAAGCCCCCCAGCATTGAGCTGTGTAGCAGTGGAACTAACTGTGTTCTCTGGAATGATGGATGGTGGAGCTCCATCCAGTACTTTTTGGGATAAGTTGGGGAGTTATAGGATGAGGTGAAGTGGTGATCATCATCCAACATCCTGACCTCACTAACGCTCTTATTGCTGAATTCAATCAAATCCTCATAGCAATGTTACAAAATTGTAGTAGAGAGCCTTCTTCCCTGGACTGTAGAGGCCGGATAAAGTCTATTTTATTACACTTGATTTCGAAAGAAACAATGTAACGGCATGTGTCCCAATACTTTTGTCCATATTGTGTGCCACTGAACCACTGACTGACCACATGTTTTGCCACGTGCTGTTGGCTTATGGGTACGGTTCATCAGTGTTTGCCTGCTGAATGTGAAAATGACTCTCCTGTTGCTCATTTCTCTCCATGCTCTGCTTCGTTTCTCATTCTAAGATGCGATCGGTTGGCAGACCTCCACGCCACTCTGAAGCATCCTCATTCAAATCTCTGCTCCGTTCCATGCTAAACACACTCTGCACACATACACAATTGCGCACACATTAGGGTGGCACAAAGGACTTATTCTAACCCATTTTGGGCTGAATGCACACCCAGAGCGAAGAAGAAGACGCTTAATGTGAACTTCAGAGTGTTCAGAGAGTGAATGCCATCCCATTTCTGTAGGAATTTAGGATCAGTGAGGCAGGCAGCAAGTTAAAGCTAGGGTTTGTCTGGGGGAAAAGAAAACAGGGTCTCATTCAATGAGTTATATTACTATATAATACGCTATTTTACATTATATTACTATATTACTTGAAAAAGTATTTAGGTCCATTGAAACATTATCAGATGAATCTGGGTTGCTCCTAAATATATATATATATATATATATATATATATATATATATATATATATATATATACACCCCGATCCACCATAACATTAGTAGTGGTGATGAATTTGAGAATTTGAGCCAATTGTGGTGGCTGACCACTGGGTCAAAACATCTCCAAAACATCAGGCAGATCTTGTGGGGTTTTTTGTTCTGGTATGCAGTGGTCAGTATCCACTAGAAATGTTCCAAGAAAGGACAAACGGTGACCTAAGGCTCATCCACATGATCCCACCTCACAACTTATAGGACTTCAAGGGTCTGTTGCTAAGGTCATGGTGCATGGTGGTGATCTTCAAAGGTCTGTGGAGTCCATGTCTCGAATGCTTGGATCTGTTAGGGTGGCACAAGGAGAGGGGCTATTCTGTATTAGGCAGGTGGTACTAATGTTATGGCTGATCGGTGTATATTTAGATATTTGCATGTATATTTGCATAGATATGAATTTATCAATCTTCATATATACATATATATTATATATGGTAAATAAAATTTTTTAGGTATATGCAAGCATATATAACTATATGTACTATGGCCAAAAGTATTGGGACACCTGTGATCTTACAGAACAGAGACATTTATAAATACACACTAAGGCTTTATACTAAATCACTGCTGACTCACTCACTTGCGCACACACACTTACACACACACTCACACACACACAGACATGACAAATTTTCTACACTACAAATATGCCAGTACAGGCAACCATCCCCCTTAAATGTTACCCAGTCAGACAGCACTCAAGCCTTCTGCCATAATCCCCCCTCCGGTGTCTATGCCTTTCATTTCAACTTTCAGCACTTAGCTATTACACCACTCTACCCCTCTACCCAGCAGCCACTCCACCTCTGAGGCGGTGACCTGGGGGACGTTGTGGAACCTTCCTGCACGGCAGTTAAGGCTACAGCAGAGCTTCAGTCAGTTAAGAGATGCTAAGACTCTCGGAGTGCTCTGTTAATCAGTGAGTAAATCAGTGTACAGCTGTGTGACTGCGACACTGTGTGAGGCGTGAGACCGGCAGTGAGGCGGGACAAGCTCAGCCTGGTTTGCTGTTTGTTGTTTGCTGTTGTTGGGCAGAGCGAGTGAAGGAAGACGGATAGAGTGGGGACGCTCAGTTTGACAGAGAGACTCCAGTCATTAATCCTCTCTCTCTCTCTCTCTCTCTCTCTCTCTCTACTCCACTGCCTAAATCACTCCATCCCCTCTTCTTCTCCCAACATCACTCCTTCCTCGCTCGTCCAGCAGGGTAATAACACTGGCTTCAAGACGTTCATGATGAACTTGAACTTGAACACATGAAGTTATAAGCTCTTCTGTCATGACATCATCGATGACCTCATATCTCTGAAACAACAGTTTGCCATATATCACTGACTTATAATAATAATAATAATAGAACAATAACAAGGTCTGTCTCTGGCAGACTGCACAGCTCTCATAGGAATAAGACATGAGGTTCAGTAGTACAGAGACAGATGGAGATAATAGATGTAAGTTGACATGATGATGACAAAGTCTGCACCAGAAGAGCGCACTCAGCTCATGTAATGACGCTCTCCAGCCTCTAGATGGCAGAAGAGGAGTTCAGAAACCATGGCTTCCTCAGTTCAGCTCTGCACTCTCATTCGCACAGGCAGAGACAACACATCACTGTTGAGAACCTAACGCTGAAACCCATCACTGGCTGATGCCCTGACTGGTCATCTGAAAACTGCCCAACACACTCCAACCCCACAGGAAGGAATACATAGTAATATAGCATCGCGCAAGAACCTTGTATCTTCAAAACTCTTTAAAACTTTTTAGAGGAGAAGAAAAAAACATCACCTTTTAACAGAAGTCAATATAAAGATGGATTTGGGACATTTCTATTGGTCCGTTCCTCATGGAATTCTGGTACAGTATGAACCAAAACCAGTAAAAAAATAACCCAGATGGAGATGAAAGGATTTTGCGTGACAGAGATGATATGTACACACTACATGGACAAAAATGAAATATCTAGAAGGGAGGAAGTTTCACCAGCTTCACCAGGGGCTTTTATACACTTGTGGCAATGAGACTGATTCAGACATTATATTTATTGAGGATGAAATGTATCCCAATACTTTTGTCCATGTAGTGTGTGTTTGCATCTATCTATCTAAAATATGTAGTTAGGATGTAGTGACTAAGGGGGTTTATAGTAGGGCCATGGCAGTGTGTGTGTGTGTATGTGTGTGTGAGGGTGGAAATACCTCTCAAAGCCTGCAGCTACAGTGTGTTTATGTACATTAATACACACAGATTTACTCATTTGGCAAAATTAATAAATAGCCTTGACAGCCTACATGACCCAATCAGCTCCTTTCAGTTCAGCCTACAGCATAGGCCTACTTGAACCTCCCTCCCACCACAACACCCTAACTACACAACACCCTAACTACAGTGGATACCTGGCAATTACAAAGGTTATGGCATATGTTATATGTCATGTTATCTGTCTGCCTGCCTGCCTGCCTGCCTGCTTGCCTGCCTATCTATCTATCTATCTATCTATCTATCTATCTATCTGTCTGTCTGTCTGTCTGTCTGTCTGTCTGTCTGTCTGTCTGCCTGCCCATCTGTCTGTCTATCCGTCTGTCTGTCTATCTATCTGTCTGTCTGTCTGTCTGTCTGTCTGTCTGCCTGCCTGCCTGCCCGTCTGTCTGTCTGTCTGTCTATCTATCTGTCTGTCTGTCTGTCTGTCTGTCTATCTATCTATATATAATGTGAAAAAGAATTGAGCACACACACACACACACACACACACACACAAACACATTGGTATCAACCTACCTATAAGAGGTAAAGTTGTCGTAAGAGCCGACAGTGTAGTGTCTGAATAGCCTCTTGGTACGATCCTCTCTTGTTTCTGTAAGAGAACACGACAGAGACGGTTTCACACCTTCACCTGAAACAGGAGAGTGACACAGTCATTCTGATCGTGCAAACATGCGCAATCCCGTCTGCCTGTCAGTCAGTGTTTATAATGAAAAGTGTGTGTGTTTGTGTGTGTGTGTGTGTGTGTGTGTGTGTGTAGGAAGGAGGACTGGCTCATTAATCCTGGAGCAGTGTGCCTGGTTAATAGGGCTGGTGTCTCAAGTCTTGCTAGATTTATGTGATGCTCTGTTCCCCTCCTGAAGGACAATCTGCTGACTATGCGCATGTGCACACACACACACACATATATACACACACTCAAACCAATGGTATGTACACTCCCTCACATGTGATTAGCAGGACTAAGCCTGCGACTGTGCGCTGGGAGACGGGTTTGTAAAGCTGTCGGTATTCACAGAGTTCAGGGTTTGCTCTGGTTCAGCTGATTTCATCGTCTACACACCTGCTCCAGCCTCACTTACATCAGTATTCAGTTTATTAATGTGTAATGTGTTCCAACAGGTGGAGCACTGCAGGAACTGCAGAGCATGGAGAGAGAGAGAGAGAGAGAGAGAGAGAGAGAGAGAGAGAGAGAGAGAGAGAGAGAGAGAGGGGGGAGAGAGAGAGGTGTGAGAAAAAAGGAAAGGAAGAGTGACCATGCGTAAAAGAGTAAGAGAGAGAGAAAGAGAGAGAGAACTTTCACTCCCTCTCTTTCAAGTGAGAAAAAAGGAGAGGAAGAAAGCGAGATAGAAAAAGCAAGAGTCAGAGAAGTAGAGAGAGAGAGAGCGAGAGAGAGAGAAAGAGAACTTTCACTCTCTCTCTCTTTCAAGTGAGAAAAAAGAAATGTGAGAAAAAAGGAGAGGAAGAAAGCACGATAGAAAAAGCAAGTCAGAGAGTCAGAGAAGTGAGTGAGAGAGAGAGAGAGAGAGAGAGAGAGAGAGAGAGAAATGTTCTAAAGTGAGAACATGAAGGAGAAATGTGAGAGAAAAGGAGAGCAAGGAGGGAGATACAGAGAGAGACAGAAGAGAGAGAGAGAGAGAGAGAGAGAGAGGTGTGAGAAAAAAGGAAAGGAAGAGTGAGCATGCGTGAAAGAGTAAGAGAGAGGGGGCGAGAGAGAGAGAACTTTCTCGCTTACTCGCTTAAGTGCACAAGAAGAGAGGGAAAGAAAAAAGGAGAGGAAGAAAGAGAATGTGCACAAGAGAGAATGCTTCCCCTTCTTTCTCAAGAGAGAGAGAGAGATAGAGATAGAGAGAGAGAGAGAGAGAGAGAGAGAGATAGAGATAGAGAGAGAGAGAGAGAGAGAGCAAGCGCGAGAGAGAGAAAGAGAGAGAAGGGAAAAAGAAAAGAAAAGAAAGAGAACACTCATTTGAAAGACAATGAGAAAGAGGTGTGGGAAAAGGAGAGAAAGAGGGAGTGCGCGAGAGAGCGAGAGCCAGATGGGGAGACAGAAAGAAAGAAAGAAAGAAAAGTTTCCCTCTCACTCTGAAGGTGTGAGAAAAAAGGAGAGGACAGAGAGAGAGAGATGTGAGAGAGAAAAAGCGCGAGAGAGCAAGACACAGCAAAAATAATAATAACAGAACTTTCGCTCTCTCTCACTTTCAAGTGAGAACGAGAGAGAGAGAGAGAGATAGAGAGATGTGAGAAAAGAAGAGGGCGAGAGGGAGCAATGGAGAAGAAGAGAATGCGCAAGAGAGTGAGAGAGAGAGACTGAGAAAGAGAGAGAGAGAGAGTGTGGGAGAGAGAGATTCCTGAAGGCCATATCTTAGCAAACAATACACAGTTTAAGTGCAATCAATCGAGGTAAGAAGACGGACACACACTCACACACACACACACACACACACACTCACACACAGATGAACGGAGTGTATTCATGAGCTTGTCTGCGTCCTCTCTTCACTCTCAGCTTTTTGGCAGCTGCTGTTTGTGTTTAATCTGAGAGATGGGAGCCAGTCCCAAGATTGAGGAGTGAGATTAAGAGTTCCTCCAGCACAGCTGAGACTCAGTTCAGCCAGATGGCAGAAGAACAATCACGACTGAGGGTCAAACATATGTACACACACACACACACACACACACACACACACACTCATACACACCTTTTATTGCCACTTCATTGACAAAGAAACAGCGTTCTTCTGAAATATGAAGACCAGGCCAGAGTGGCATTATCACAGAGCACCACAGAGAGGCTTATCTGAGGCTTCAAGAGTGGCCTTTAACAGCCAGGTCAGATCACAGCCAGGTAAGCCCCATCCAGTATTCCAGCATCACAATATTCCCACAAGCCGATCTCATGCTTAGACACCAACACCAACCAAGTGCATAGCCAATATTTTACCATATGTCCAAATATTTGTGGACACAGATGTGCAAATGCACACACACAGATTGTCTATAGTACAGCATAGAATAGAATAGGACTCAATGGAGCAGATGAACATGAACCTATTGGCACCATAATGCCTAATGCCAGGCGTGGGCTAGAGGGGTATGAAGCCCCCCAGCATTGAGCTGTGGAGCAGTGGTGATGGTGCTCCATCCAACTCTTTTGGGGTGTGTTTGTGCAATCAAATCCTCAGCAATTCTCCAAAATATCATACAGTGTCTATAGACCAGTTCTTCCCTGGACAGTAGAGACAGTTACTCCAACAAAAGCAAGATGGACCTCTTCTTTTTGATAGCCTTGATTTCAAAAGATACAATGTAAATGAAGCAAGTGTCCCAACACATTTGTTCACAGACGTTGTTATCTGGTTTAATGAAGGTCCAGACGTCAGATGACCAAAATTCAATTTTAGGACAATGTTAAGTAACCAAAATCCAACATCTTCCAAACATCACTTGCCAATGTCATGTTGATGTAAAATAAGCTGTGTGAGATACCTAAAACCCACGTCTGCTAAACTTCATAATGTTAATGTCCAACAACATGACATACATGTCATGGTGTTAAGTAACCAGAAATCTACATCTGTACAACGCTGGAGTCCAGTCAAGTCCAGTCCAGACCAGTCCAGCCTGATCCAGTCCAGTCTGATTCAGTCCAGCCCAATCCAGTCCAGTGAAGTCCAGTCTGATCCAGTCCAGTCTGATCCAGTCCAGCCCAATCCAGTCCAGTGAAGTCCAGTCTGATCCAATCCAGTCCAGTCCAGTCCAGTGCAGTCTGTTCCAGTCCAGTCTGATCCAATCCAGTCCAGTCTGATCCAGTCCAGTCCTGTCCTGTCCAGTCCAGTCCTGTCCTGTCCAATCCAGTTCAGTTCAGTTCAGTTCAGTTCAGTTCAGTTCAGTTCAAACCAGTCCAGTCCAGTCTGATCCAGTCCAGTCCTGTCTTGTCTTGTCCTGTCCTGTCCTGTCCAATCCAGTTCAGTTCAGTTCAGTTCAGTTCAGTTCAGTTCAGTTCAGTTCAGTCTGATCCAGTTCAGTTCAGTTCAGTTCAGTTCAAACCAGTCCAGTCCAGACCAGTCTGATCCAGTCCAGTCCAGTTAAGTCCAAAGAATGCATAGACTGTGAGGGTTTAAATACACAGAGGTGAGGAGGAGATAGAGGAGGGGTGAGTGGGGAATGAAGATGAGGGTACTTGGCTATCAACATTGGGGGGGGGGGGGGTTGATAGTCTTTACCTTAGGAGATGATTGTATCACCTTATGGTTGAGACTTCAAAGAATCAACCAAAGGGTACCAAAGGATTACTCTGCAAAGAGTAATCTCTAGAGTAAGATAGGAATAAGATTCTATATGGAGACTAGAAGTAAGTAAAGTTAGAAAGGGGCATATTTTCTCTCAATTCCCCCTTTGATTCTCCCTCATGGACACTGATGTCTGGTGCCTGTTGGGATGCCACACACTTGTTTCAGAGAGTACAGCACCTCTAAGTCTTCCTAGCTTCAAACTAATACTGTATGTAGCTCAGTTAAGCTCTTTCTGAACTTGAGCCATCATTCTCCAAAGAAGTCACCCAGTGCATTTTCACTGACAGGACAAACACATTTACCTCCAAACTTGCAAAATGGTGTAGGTCTAAAAAAACACAACAAAAATGGAGACAGACAAAGATATGTATGTCCATATTTCAGTTACAAGAGGGGTGGCTAGTCTGGAGCACCTATTTAAAGATGGCTCACTCATGACCTTGGACCAGTAACACAGAAATAAACCTGACCCTGCCTTTGCCATTTCCAACACCTCCAGCTGAAGAGGACCATTACAGAAAAAAAATCAATATCTACAATTCTCACTGCCCACCGACTCCATGAGACACTTAACCAACTTAAAATGCTGTGGAATGCAGTGGTCAGTACCTTCCAAAAGTGCTCCAAGAAAGGACAACCACTGAACTGGTGACAGGGTTATGGGCACCCAAGGCTCACTGATAGTCACAGAGGTCCCACCTCACAGCTTACAGGGCCTAAAAGGGGCCCTCTGACCAATCACAAGGCCAACATGGCTTCGCCCACTCCTTAGGTCTGAGCAACCTGTAGAGCTAAAGCCAAAGCTAAAGCTGAGACGTGACTAGGGGAGCGGCTGCCCCGTGTGCCCTGTCGTCCCTCATGTCTGGCGTCTGTTGCCTCGTTGCTTCAGGCCTGAGTCTGGGGGACGACGGGGCAGAGGGTAACTCGCTTCCAGATATCAGATCCGAAGTAAACCCTAAAGATCTGTGAATCACAACTCACAACTTCTCTGCGTTGCCATGGTAACAAAAACAGATTTTGTTCAGCAGATATAGAAGGCTGTCAGCCACACACGTTCATTAGAATATTAAGACCGCGCCCAGACCATTCTTAGAGAGGAGCATTTTGGTGATTTTTAAGGATCCTTGAGAAACTTTGGGAGGTTCTTCAGTTTGTTCTGAAATTGAACGCAGTTGAGTGGCCTCAGTTCTTTCACTGCTGACCATGATATGATCTTATTGGCTGTTCTTTTGTGGAGAACTCTGTGGAGAAAAGCTGAACCATTATAATATGTTCTGCATTTTTAATAATTTCAGTTTTTAGCTAACAAGGTTTTTATAAAAGCAGTGTTTGAAACTTTGGAGGAACTTCTTTAGGTGCTTTGAGGAACCTTCAGGAAAAGGTTTTAGAAGAAAAAGGTTCATTGAAGGTTCCTCAAAGCACCTTAAGAGGTTCCTCTACAGTTTCAAATTGAAGAACTTCCAAAAGCTTTTTTAAGGATCTAATATGTTTAACAGTGCTGTGCTAAAAACTATAGGTACTGTTTCCTTCCATCACTCTGCATGTACCATCCTGTATATACCACCCTGCATGTACCATCCTGCATGTACCATCCTGCATGTACAACCCTGCATGTACCATCCTGCATGTACCATCCTGCATGTACAACCCTGCATGTACCATCCTGCATGTACCATCCTGCATGTACAACCCTGCATGTACTATCCTGCATGTACCATCCTGCATGTACCATCCTGCATGTACAACCCTGCATGTACCATCCTGCATGTACCATCCTGCATGTACCATCCTGCATGTACCATCCTGCATGTACAACCCTGCATGTACCATCCTGCATGTACCATCCTGCATGTACAACCCTGCATGTACCATCCTGCATGTACCATCCTGCATGTACAACCCTGCATGTACCATCCTGCATGTACCATCCTGCATGAACAACCCTGCATGTACCATCCTGCATGTACCATCCTGCATGTACAACCCTGCATGTACCATCCTGCATGTACCATCCTGCATGTACCACCCTGCATGTACCATCCTGCATGTACCATCCTGCATGTACCACACACAAACGTCCATTAAACAAACTCAGAGGCATTAGTGGGAGCTGTGAAGAACCTTTATTTCTCTATTGCTATAAAAACACTTCAGACTTTGGAAAGCTCTGGAGCTCTTAGCAGAGGGTAAGAGGCATCATTAACACCCAGTCACTGTCCCCACACTTTCCACTGGCAATAACAAACGCATATTTCAACTAATTCAACTCATAATTTCTCACTCAGACAAAAGGTGAAACTCAGCCTAAATTGAAACCTCATTTGTGTTTGCAGGCAGTAGATGTGTACGATGATCTGCATTTGCTGAAGTTAAAACGATTAAATCTCATTCTTTGATTAATTTGCTCTGGAAATGCTGTGCTCGTCTTTTCCAGATTTTTTAAATTTTTTATTGTTTGTTGTTTTTTAATATTGTCATCAAATAATGTGCAATGTCACAGGAGGCAAAGAAACCCTCTGGAGTCTTGATTTCCACATCATCTTAATCACGACTGCTAAAGGAACTTGCAGATCAGATAATCCCCACATCTTTATATCTAAATGTTCAGATCAGTCTCAGGCCTCTATGATAGGACCCCAAGTGACCGAAAGCACTGTGTAAAGAGATAAATACTCTGAGTCTAAATCTGAATCATATCTTTACTCACATGGACGAATTGTTCTGGAGCTGGAAATGAGTTTACCAGAGTCTCAGCTTCACAAAAGCAGTGGAATGTATGAATAGTAAATAGTATGTAGCTGACGAGAGGCAGATGAGGAGTGTCCATCACACAAATCCAGCCATTACAGATGAGAGGCAGAAGACAGACACACGAATCCACCAGTTATATACAGCGAGAGGCAGATGAGTATCTCAACCTAGATGCATAACCTCATTACTCCGGATGTGAGTCACGGACAACCTGGCAATGAGACAGGGCAGAGTCTACACATTCAGGAAGTGTCTAAACCATATTTCTGTGCTGTATTGTCACAAAAATATTAAAAGAAACATCGAGAAACAGTGTTCGTAGACTTCAGAGGGTTAAATCATACACATCATGTTACAACATGCTTAATATGAAAGGATATTTACATGACATACGCATAAGAGGCAGATCATACCTGCCAAACTTTATTTATTTATTTATTTATTATTAATATCATGATATGTTGGATCATCTTGGGTAAATTCCTATATATATATATTTAATATCAAACAACAACAAAATATCGCAATGTCAGTTTTTTCCCAATATCGTTCAGCCCTATTACTGACCACTGCATACCGAGACTACCTACAATACCTGCCTGAGGCAAGTGCAGTCAAAGAACCCTTTGCTGGACCTTCATCAAGCCATAGTGACTCTCTGCTCCTGATGATTAGTGCCAACACTCAAAACATCCCAAATAAAAATGTTCCTTAATTTGTTCCTGTTCTGTTCATGTAATATTTACAGTCCATTTCTATTTGTCTTTCATTTTTAAAAACATAAAAAACAACTTTTCACTCAAAAGTTTTTAAAAAATGTCTACAAAGTGAAGCATACCACTCCCTAACAGCACTGTCCTCTTTCCCATACTGATACAGCACCTGCTGGCCCTTTTCCTGCACTGGAGCACATATGAAACAGCTCACACACCATCATTACCACTCTAATAAGAAGTGCTTGGACCCCGAGAGCCTTTGAGTCTGTGTGTGAGATTCTGGGAACAGCCAGTGGACTGCAGATGGATCTCAGGCTTATTAAGGGATAAAGAAGAAATTTTAGAGTTTTATTAAACCCTGCACCAAATGGCTGAGCTGAGCACAACCTCCCCAGCCAAAACAGAGGGGGAGCTACAGCCAAACCGCACCCAACTGCAATGTCATGTTTCTGAAGTGTCGATGATTCGTTGAAAAGAAGACATCCTCCACATATGAGCTGCTGGACCATGACAGTACAGTACAGTCTTAATTTACTTAGTGCTTCCTTGTTGAGTCTGTTACTGTGAGGCAGGTAGACAATACAGAGGTACAGATGTAGGGATTACGTACAAACTGAGTAACCTGAGAGACTTCTCACCAGTTCCTCTCCTTCTGGATCCTTTCAGTCCTAAATAAAATAATATCCTGAAGCTCAAATATCAGTTGTGTGACCACAAACCATTGAACCCACACGTTTGTAGCCCCCCTAGCACTAGAAATGCTCCCGACACTAGATAGACGCACGTCTCCTCCAGTGCATTTGTAGCCAGCAACCACCTCTTTTCAAACATTTGGAGGAAAGTGCTGAGTCCCCAGCTCTGATGCACCAGCTAACATTCGCCTGTGCTGGCCAACATCACTTAAGATTAATGAGGGGAAAGAGCGCCATCTACCCACTTGGAGAAAAAACGGTTGCGGCTATGTATATATATATATATATATATATTTTTTATTTTTATTTTTTTTAAATATCCAAAGTCCAAATCTGTAATCAATCAGCCAATATTTCTCTCTCTATATATATATATCAGCCAATATTTCTCTCTCTCTATATATATATATATATTGGCTTATTGATCGGATATTTGGACTTTGGATGTTTTGAAAAAAAGAAAATAATAAAAAAAAAAAAAAAAAAAATATATATATATATATATAGATTTATTTATTTATTTATTTATTTATTTAAATATCCAAGGTCCAAATATCTGATAAATTAGCCAATATTTCTCGATATATATATATATATATATATATATATATATATATTGGGTGATTGATTGGATATTTGGACTGTGGATATTATATATATCGAGAAATATTGGCTGATTTATCAGATATTTGGACCTTGGATATTTAAATAAATAAATAAATAAATAAATGAATATATATATATATATATATATATATATATATATATATATATATATATATATATATTTTTTTTTTTTTTTTTTTTTTTTTTTCAAAACATCCAAAGTCCAAATATCCGATCAATCAGCCAATATTTCTCGAACCACTCCTGAGAGCCAATAAGGTCGCAAAGGAGCAGCTTCGCACAAAACTCCTCAGTCACAGGATGCTGCAATTCCTTGTTCAACCACTAGCTTATGGTTGAACAAGCACTAACTGCAGAGCTTGTGCCAGACTGCAGACACTCATCAGAGCCAGTGTTGTACAGACTGTGTGCTGTGTCGTCAGTCTGGAAGCAGAGTAAAGACTTTTAACATCAATAACCTGATACCCCTCTTAAGAGCTGGAGGAGTACCCCTGTACAGGGCATCGGTCTATCACAGGTCAGCACACACACAAGCAGTCACTCACACACTCACAACTAGGGGTAATTCAGCATAGCCAGTTTATCTGCCATGTGCATCTTTGGGAATAAAGTGGGGTGCAACACCAAACTCCTCACGGTCAGAGACCAGAGCTCGAACCCACAACCCCAGGTCTCCACATATCCCATGTTACCTTTTTTATTGCCACACAACTCAAAACCCCAAATGTGATTTTGTGGTAGCGTTCATGTACACTCATCTCATAATTATAATATTTCCGACATCAGTATATGAGCATGTTATCACAGAGGCTGTACGACACGGTTAGTGTGACGTTATGAGCTCTGAAAGTCTGGAAATAAAGCAGCTGATGGTCTCCAGCAGCCATGGTCCAGATGTAGGCTACCCGTTTGCCGTCCATCTGTCTGCATGGGACCTGTCTCTGTGAGAATACCCACTGAGCAGTGCTTGTCCAGGACCCGAGGCTGGGGTGGGTGCCCTTGGCTGGAGGACAAAGTCCTGCTTCTCTCTTTAAGTGTCTGAGAGATTCCTGAAACATCTGCTTAACTCTCTGTTCCTCTCACCTCAGCCTTCATCATTAGTACAGCATATGTGTATGCACTATATGGACAAAAGTTTTGGGACACCTGCTAATTC
This sequence comes from Salminus brasiliensis, assembly GCF_030463535.1. NCBI lineage: Eukaryota > Metazoa > Chordata > Actinopteri > Characiformes > Bryconidae > Salminus > Salminus brasiliensis. The sequence goes on from NC_132890.1 coordinate 3,479,957, forward strand.
ACTGTTTTTCTGACATCAAGATTATTAAAAAGAGCTGATCCTGCTTTTGTTGGAGTAACTGTCTCTACTGTCCAGAGAAGAAGACTTCTACTTGGCTATGAGCGCATTTCTGTGAGGATTTGATTGCATTCAGCTACAAAAGCGTTTGTTAGTGAGGTCAGGATGTTGGTGATGATCACCCTCCCCATCTCATCATTCCCAACTCCCCAACTCAAAGGTATTAGATGGAGCTCCACCACCATCATTCCAGAGAACACAGTTCTTCCACTGCTCCACAGCTCAATGCTGGGGGGCTTTATACCCCTCTAGCCCAAACCTGGCATTAGGTATCAGACAGTTATATTCTATTGGGAGTACTTATCTAAATGGAGTATACAAACTGTGTGTGTGTTTGTGTGTGTGCATTTGTATATCTGTAGCTGAATGCTTTCTTTAGAAGGGGTGTCCACAAACATTTGGACATATAATATATTACACCCTAAGGTTTTTTATTCAGTGACTACAATAAAGGCATGTCTAAGGTATAGAAGTGTGTGAGACACATCTGGACTCAGTGGTGGGTCCTGGGATTGTTAGTGTGTTCATCTGAATAAGACATTCAGTCTGTTATCATGTTACCTATAGAATAGGAACATGTCCCCAAAAGGAAAGTTTAACAAACTCCAATAAACACTCAATGCACTTACACATTCACCCAAACACCCAGGCTGCAGTAAATGGGTCAGAGCTGTGGGGTGGCGGCTGCTTTCTCTCCATGGTTGATAATAGTGTTCAGACTGGGAGCTGATACTCCTGATTTCTGCATCACCTCTCCCCCCTCAGCCTCTCTCTCTGCTCTATCTCTCCCTCCATCCGCCACCCTTTTACTTAATCTCACACTTTCTCTCTCTTTCCCCTTCCTCCCAGCCAGCATGCGTCTCTCTGTGGCCCCTGGCTGCCCTGTGCCGAGCCAACCCACTTTCTGTGTGGAGATGCGAGAACGGATTATCCGGTCAGACTCCGACCGTGCATTTGTCCATTTTTCCCTGCAAGATGGCCATTTTTCTGAAGTAATAAAAGGGGGATTATGAATGGTGGGACCTTGGAGACGGTGATACTAAGTACACTTGGGAAATATTCTTTTCACAATAGGAGATGAAGAGAAGGGACGTGCTTATTTCTCAAAGAATGGCGTCCGACTTCTTACCCTATTTTCTAATAACAATAGCAGTGTCAGTGTGAATTCTCTACGCAACAAACAGCCGTCTATTTTAAAAAAGGAAGGGGGGGGGGGGGCTATTACTTAGCTCAGCACTGCTCTTGTGTACTGTATTTTCTCTGATTTTAATTTTTGATTTATGATAAACAAACTGGGGCTTAGAAATCCAGGCTGGATAATATGGCAACAATAAGACATTTTCAGAAGATGAAGACATATAATATGTGTCATGATATTAGGTTGATTTGCAGGACAATAGTGTGAAAAGATGTTGTATATGGTTTTGAGAAACTATGAATGCAGCATTAAATAATATATACTTTAGATAATTTAAACTTTTATTTAATATAAACTTTTCAATTGATTCTTTCTTAATTTATACACACACACATATATATATATAGTATATTCAATATACTATTGAAGAATGCCATACATTAACATATATATATATCTTATCTTATATATATATTGTGTATATTTACAGTATAAAAAATGCCTGATCCCAACTCACTGGGTATATATATATATATATATATATATATATATATATATATATACATACATATATATATATATATATATATATATATATATATATATATATATATATATATATATATATATATAAATATACACTATCATCTATTGTATATGTATACCCAGTGAGTTGGGATCAGGCATTTTTTAATACATCAGGTGTCAACTTTTAAAGCCCGATCCACTTCCGATTCTTGTTTTTGTAGTAGCAGAGCGCCCTCTGCCATCCTTTAGGCGTTATTAACAGACATGGTGTCCACTGCCCCCTGCTGCAGCAGGGACCTTGAAAACTACCCTAGACATTGCCCTTTTTACAGTGAATAAAACAAAAAAGAGCTTTAACTGACCAGTGCGCTGATGTTACCAGCAGGCAAATCAAGGCTGAAGTTCTTCTCTTAATTGAACTCTTCGTTCCACCTTAAATAATGCAGCAGTTAGGATCTACTGTTGAAATATACACAATGGAACTGCTGCACTATTTAAGGTGGAATGGAGAGTTTGTTTTGGCTGCTAACTGGTAACGGCGCAGAACTGATCCGTACAAATAAAGCTCTTATTTGTTTTGTTCACTAAAATAAACTCACAAATGAACATGTTTAGGGTAGTTCGGGTACGACTTTAGCTTACCTTAGCTTAGCTTAGCTCAGAGCCTTATTGTAAACGAGACACAGCAACAACCTTACACTGTTGGGCTGTAATACTTTAGGTATGAACACCAAAATCAGATCAGATCGGTGTGGTATCAGCATTAAGGTACTCAAGAGTTGATTGGAACATTCCTTAAAATATATATATATATGTATACACACACACACTATTGAAGAAGGTCAGAAATTAACATTGACGCAGTTGCTATGAACTGAGCTTTTAATAGTTGGTCAAAATCTATAGCTGATTATTTATGATGCGTGCAGTTATACACTTTTCAAGAAGTATGAAAAATACAACCCACATGCTCCGAAAAATGATTTGTGATGTCATTTATAACAATAATAATAACAAAGGGTCATACTGGCCACCCCTATTTATGATGTATCAACAGGAATGGTGAAAAGGCCTGCGTTGGTCCAGTCTGACATTGGGGTTATTGTGCAAATGTGTGTGTGTGTTTGTGTGTGTGTGTGTGTGTGTGTGTGTGTGTACGTGTATGTTGGAGCTGCAGCCAGACTGATATCTCATCAAACATACCGTCATGGTGGCGCTGGAGGCATAGCAACACAATAAAACACAATCAGTCCAGAACAGTGGAGCTACAAGCCCTGACAATGAGTTATAACCCGGCACGCAGACCCAGACACAACACCACCCATTACTGCCCCGCTGTCTGCTATTAGACCTTACACTCACACACACACACACACACACACAGGGATGCTCACATGCTGCATGCTCTAAAAGATGGCCCCTGTTAACTGTAGGCTTGTTATTCGGGGATTCGTTCTGTTATTTGCTTATTGTTCAGTAATATGACTCAACCAGCAGTGTTGAGTAGCTGACCACAGAACAGCTGAATATTAGAAACACGTTTTAACCTCCTCACCTGGCCGTGCTGTTACTCCCCGGACCCACTCTTCCTGCTGGTCCTGGGGATCAAACTGGTGACCTTCTGGTCCCAAGGCCACCTCTCTCTATACATATTTATAAATAATACACTGTTAAAAGTAGAAGATCCTTGAAGAACGTTTGCAGGTTCTTCAGTTTGAAACTGTGGAGGAACCTCTACAGGTGTTTTGAGGAACCCTCAAGCCTTTTCCTTCTGAAAACCTTCACTTGAAGGTTCCTCAAAACACCCTAGTGTTTAGGCCCCTAATCCCATTATTTTCTTATGTATTATTTTATTATTTATCATGTCTCTCAGCAGTAAGAGAAAACGACAGTTAGAACCACAGACAGAACCACAGTTAGAAACCCAGTTAGAACCACAAGGAAAACTACAGTGAGATCCACAGTTAGAACCACAGTGAAACCCACAGTTGGAACCACAGTTCTAACCACAATCAGAACCCCAAACAGTTCTAACCACAGTTAGAACCACAATCAGAACCACAAGCAGGACCACAAGCAGAACCACAGTTCGAACCACAGTTAGAACCACAGTGAAACTCACCATTAGAACCATATACAGAACCACAGCTAGAACCCCAGTTAAAACAACAATCAGAATCACAAGCAGAACCACAATCAGAACCACAGTTAGAACCACAGTCAGAGCCACAGTAAAAACAACACTCGGAACCACAGTTAGGACTGCATTTAGAAACACATTTAGAACCACAATGATAAACACAATCAGAACCACAGTTAGAATCACAGTTAGAACAACAATCAGAACCACAGTTAGAACCACAGTCGGACCTGAGCACACTGATTTTCTCGTGTAATGACTTTTTGTAGACCAGTGAAATGAAGCCGAACTCGTCGGAGCACATTCCCAAAAACACTCGTCTAAAAATACACACACAATATTGTAGCACAGTCCCAGCTCCGGTTATTCCGACTGTCACTCACAGAACGGAAGCGTATGCCTGACTGGAATTACTCACTGCTGTTCTAGAGGAAGCCCAAAACCCTGCAGAGTGTGACTAAGAGAGAGAGAGAGAGGGGCAGAGAGAGGCAGAGGGACACAGAGAGAGAGGAAGAGGTGCCTGGATGCTATTTTAATGCTGGACAGTGGACAGGAATAAACTTCAGCACTATTAATAGCCCAGACACCGAAGTGTCACTACTGCTCTTTACCTCCTACTGCCTTTTTAATGCAGCTTCTCAAACACACACACACACACACACACACACACACACACACACACACTCAATCCCTGTGTAGAGACGGTGGGGGAGAGCAGATAAAGAGAAAGGCAGGGGGGCTTATTAAGTACTACTATAATATGTTTACAGTATAAATACTGTATTACTGTCACTCTACTTTACACACTGGATCTGCAACCACTTACTTCCACACTGCTGCATTTACTCAGTCATTTGATGTAATCTGATATACGAAAGCGAGTGTATAAGTGTGTGTGTGTGTGTGTGTGTGTGTGTGTGTTGTAAATGTTGTAGACTCATGGCTCTGAGGATTAAAGGATTCTGTAATTACAGCTTAAAGGCTGTTAAGTGTTAAGATAAAATACACTAAATGGACAAAAGT